>NC_090053.1:1487950-1555983 GCF_038355195.1 Osmerus mordax | reverse complement strand
ATATTGAAAACATTTTGTACTTCAACATTTATTTTTCTTAAATCACACCTTATTGCCATTGTTTGATTTAAAGCCCCAGTGTAGGCAGAGCAGACCAGATTTTAATGACAAAACATCCTTTATTTTTGAGCTGACAAAAATGTTCATCAGTTATCAGTCAAGTCTCTGATAGACTTGAAGTAATGCACTCAAGTCCTCTGCAGTTGTAACATCTAACGTCTGAGTTTCACAAACATGAGAGAACCTCTGACACGTGCAGATCGTTGCCAATATGGACTGATAGTTTTCCGCCCTATTGCAACTCAAAACCTGCCCTTAAAACCCAAATCACAACTTTCAAACTTTTGTTTTTGGCAACCCTTTAGTGTGAGAGGGTTGTGTCCCCCCCTAGAGACCCTGCAGACTTGCTTGTCTTTTTGACCAGAGTTAACAGTTAAAATCGTTCTAGACATTTTTGAGGTCTTTGTGATGGTTATAGTCCAGCTGAGGGAGACTCACTCCGCTATCCAAATCATCGAATTCAGGTGTTCAAATCACTTCCATAGCCACAGGTGTATAAAATCAAGCACTTAGGCATGCAGACTACTTCTATAAACATTAGTGAAAGAATGGGTCGCTCTCAAGAGCTCGGTGAATTCCAGAGTGGTACCGTGATAGGATTCCACCTGCATCCAAGCCTTACGTCACCAGGTGCAATGCAAAGGGTCTGATGCAGTGGTGCCACTGGACTCTAGAGCAGTGCAGACGAGCTCTCTGGAGTCACGAATCATGCTTCTCCCTCTGGCAATCTGATGGACGAAACTGTAAAGTTTGGTGGAGGGGGGATTATGGTGTGGGGTTGTTTTTCGGGAGTTGTGCTCGGCCCCTTAGTTCCAGTGAAAGGAACTGTTAATGCTTCAGCATACCAAGATATTTTGGACAATTTCATGCTCCCAACTTTGTGGGAACAGGAACTTCCTGTTCCAACGTGACTGCGCACTAGTGCACAAAGCAAGGGCCATAAAGACATGGATGAGTGAGTTTGGTGTGGAAGAACTTGACTGGCCTGCACAGAGTCCTGACCTCAACCCGATAGAACACCTTTGGGATGAATTAGAGTGGAGATTGCGAGCCAGGCCTTCTTGTACAACACCAGTGTCTGACTTCAGAAATGCACTTCTGGAAGAATGGTCCAAAATTCCCATGAACACACTCCTAAACCTTGTGGAAAGCCTTCCTAGAAGAGTTGAAACTGTTATAGCTGCAAAGGATGGGCCGACATCATATTAAATCCTATTGTTTAAGAATGGGATGTCACTCACGTTCATATGCGTGTGAAGGCAGACTAGCGAATACTTTTGGCAATATAGTGTATCTTAAGCTATTTCCAAATACAGTCTGTGATTGTGTAAAAAATGAAAGCTTCAAACTAGTAGTGATGCAACCTCAATTGACTACCAATGGAGCTACACGTCTAAATGACAGTCAGACCCAGGTGAGGGTCTGACTGTGAGGGCAGGGTCCGGCCCGCTGCTTGGGCCCGCTGCTTGGGTGTTCAACACCCAGGTCTGGACTGAAACCAGGGGCAGGGGAGGAGGGGAGGCAGAGAGCGTCGGCAGTTGAATCTGGGTTTTGTGTCCCTGCCTCTCTGCTATAATATCCTGTTCCATCCTCAGCCACTGGATAATCCCTTCCCCCCCCCATCCCCATGTCACAGTGGACATTCTAACACGTTGGACCTGGAGAACTGGGTCTGTCATTTCGATCACCTGCAGCATCCACATTTCCCTGTACTGATCTCACCTGGGTCCCACTTGGTGCTGTTTCTCTCCTCTCTGCTGGATACGCTTTCTGTCCAAACAACACTCTGTAGATGTTCAATAACAACCTGTTTTGTCCTGCTGCTTTTCAAGGTTCCACACAGAACACCAGAACGTGGCAGGATAGGGCTTCTAACACGCTCAAATAACCACTCAAGCTCGTCACTGGACGCACTGCAGCCAAACTCTGCTTGCTTGAACAGAACAAGACATTGAATGTGTCTAATAATCTCATATGCACTCTTTGACAGACAAACGCACACACACACATACACACAGCTAGGAGCGAGGAAAAAGAGATGGGTTGGAATCGACCCAACGGTAACATTTGCGTTCCCTTGACTTTTTCTGGTCCACGGAGAAGAGAATTTAGTGTTTTAAAGGTGCTTGCTGTGCGTAAGAGGTGAGTTCACACGGTGGTGGGTGTGAGCCAGGCAGAGCGGGTCTGTAAAGGAGACGGCTTACAGACACTTCAAAAGGCGCAGCTTTGGGGTGATCAAGGGGGAACCTCAGTCTATACACTTTCTATCTGTTTATCTTCCTTTCTATCTTCCTGTTTCTCTCTAACTCACTCTTTTTTTGTCTCTGTCTCTCATACATGCCCACACAATGGGTTGTTTTTGGCTCATAGTTCAGTGGGGGGGGGGGGGGGGGTGTTAGGGGGGGGAGTGTTTGTGTGTGGTGGTAGTTATAGGGGGGAGTGTGTGTGTGTGTGGTGGTAGTTATAGGGGGGAGTGTGTGTGTGTGGTGGTAGTTAGGGGGGGGGAAGTGTGTGTGTGTGGTGGTAGTTAGGTGGGGGGGAGTGTGTGTGTGTGGTGGTAGTTAGGGGGGGGGGTGTGTGTGTGTGGTGGTAGTTAGGGGGGGGGGGTGTGTGTGTGTGGTGGTAGTTAGGGGGGGGAGTGTGTGTGTGTGGTGGTAGTTAGGTGGGGGGAGTGTGTGTGTGGTGGTAGTTAGGTGGGGGGAGTGTGTGTGTGTGGTGGTAGTTAGGTGGGGGGAGTGTGTGTGTGGTGGTAGTTAGGTGGGGGGAGTGTGTGTGTGTGTGTGGTGGTAGTTAGGTGGGGGGAGTGTGTGTGTGTGGTGGTAGTTAGGGGGTGGGGTGGTGGTAGTGGGGGGGTGGGTGGGAGCGGGGGGGTGGGTGGTAGTGGGGGGGTGGGTGGTAGTGGGGGGGGTGTCGTGGGTGTGGGGGGGTGGGTGGGTGGTAGTGGGGGGGGTGTCGTGGGTGTGGGGGGTGGGGGGTGGTAGTGGGGGGGGTGTCGTGGGTGTGGGGGGGTGGGTGGTAGTGGGGGGGGTGTCGTGGGTGTGGGGGGGTGGGTGGTGGTAGTTGGGGAAAGTGTGTGTGTGGTTGGAATGAGGGGGGGGGGGGGAGTGCTTCTTTGGCTCCATGTATACATTACAAATGAAAATATTAATGCTCTCTGCCAGTACTTGCTCTGGCGGCGGAAATGTGTCTGACAGACGCAGGACACACACTCACCCTCCAGCCTGTCTCGTGCACACACACTCACCCTCCAGCCTGTCTCGTGCACACACACTCACCCTCCAGCCTGTCTCGTGCACACACACTCACCCTCCAGCCTGTCTCGTGCACACACACACTCACCCTCCAGCCTGTCTCGTGCACACACACTCACCCTCCAGCCTGTCTCGTGCACACACACACACTCACCCTCCAGCCTGTCTCGTGCACACACACACTCACCCTCCAGCCTGTCTCGTGCACACACACACTCACCCTCCAGCCTGTCTCGTGCACACACAGGTCCTGACTCTCTCTCTCGTGCACACACAGGTCCTGACTCTCTCTCTCGTGCACACACAGGTCCTGACCCTCCAGCCTCTCTCGTGCACACACAGGTCCTAACTCTCTCAGCCTCTCTCGTGCACACACAGGTCCTGACTCTCTCAGCCTCTCTCGTGCACACACAGGTCCTGACTCTCTCGTGCACACACAGGTCCTGACTCTCTCTCTCGTGCACACACAGGTCCTGACTCTCTCTCTCGTGCACACACAGGTCCTGACTCTCTCTCTCGTGCAGACACAGGTCCTGACTCTCTCTCTCGTGCACACACAGGTCCTGACTCTCTCTCTCGTGCACACACAGGTCCTGACTCTCTCGTGCAGACTCAGGTCCTGACTCTCTCTCTCGTGCACACACAGGTCCTGACTCTCTCTCTCGTGCACACACAGGTCCTGACTCTCTCTCTCGTGCACACACAGGTCCTGACCCTCCAGCCTCTCTCGTGCACACACAGGTCCTGACCCTCCAGCCTCTCTCGTGCACACACAGGTCCTGAGTCTCTCTCTCGTGCACACACAGGTCCTGACTCTCTCTCGTGCACACACAGGTCCTGACTCTCTCTCGTGCACACACAGGTCCTGACTCTCTCTCGTGCACACACAGGTCCTGACTCTCTCTCGTGCACACACAGGTCCTGACTCTCTCAGCCTCCTGCCAACAATAAGAAGTCTTGTTTAATATGCCTCAACGCTGTGTTGATCTGAATCTGTGCGCTTTGTTGTTTTTGTGAATGACTCTGTCTCTACCCTGTATTAATCTTCAATCCGTGTTTACCTCAAGTGTCCAGCGCTGCTCGCCCTAACGGGGGGTTGTCATGCACACCAGGTCCCCCCCTCCCCCCACCTCTGGATGTGGACTGGATAGGTTCTGGCCCGGCTCAGTCTTGTTTTTCTGTCTCTCAGGCGTCTCTGCTGGGCTTCAGAGCTGTCTAGCAGGCACTCATCCACTGTTAGCAGACTCTGCTGGGGTTCAAAGAGGACTCATCCACTGTTAGCAGGCTCTGCTGGGGTTCAAAGAGGACTCATCCACTGTTAGCAGGCTCTGCTGGGGTTCATAGAGGACTCATCCACTGTTAGCAGGCTCTGCTGGGGTTCATAGAGGACTCATCCACTGTTAGCAGGCTCTGCTGGGGTTCATAGAGGACTCATCCACTGTTAGCAGGCTCTGCTGGGGTTCATAGAGGACCGGAGTTTGACACATACACACACGGCCACAGATCCGGAGGGGTTCTAGTCCCCTCGGTCTGGCAGGTTCTAGTCCCCTCGGTCTGGCAGGTTCTAGTCCCCTCGGTCTGGCAGGTTCTAGTCCCCTCGGTCTGGCAGGTTCTAGTCCCCTCGGTCTGGCAGGTTCTAGTCCCCTCGGTCTGGCAGGTTCTAGTCCCCTCGGTCTGGCAGGTTCTAGTCCCCTCGGTCTGGCAGGTTCTAGTCCCCTCGGTCTGGCTTGATGTTTGTGCTCCGGGGCTCGTGTTTCTAGATGACGGGAGGTTAGCAGGAGGGGGAAGATACTGGGCGCCCGGCACACAAATACGCTGGTTTGCAGGTGCTTGTGGCTCATACGGGTCAGAATAGGGTCATATTCTGACTCCGTGTTAGCGTCTTCACAGTTGCCTTGGGAACGTCAAACCTTCAAGTTGTGGTGTGTGTTTTCTTGCCATTTCCTGGTAAATATTTGTCTTTTCAGCACAATCAATTCTTAATATGTCATCTTATTTGTGTAACGTGTAAGTGAATGTGAATGTGTTTAGTTGTGTGTGTGTGTGTGTGTGTGTAAGGGGTGGGGGTGGGTGTTGTGTGTGTGTGTGTGTAAGGGGTGGGGGTTGTCAAAAGGAGTCTTAAGGGCTGTGTGTGTATTTGGGTGTTTGTGATTGGCTGCCTGAGTGAGAGAACTCTGCCACAGGAATTCCTTCCTGGATACCTCCAACCAATATAATACATTTAGTCATTTAGCATAATAATAATAAGACTATTTATTTAGCTAATTTTATACAAGAATTGCAGCTCAAGGTGCTTTACATAAAATCAATAAAAACAATAATGCAAGAAAGAAAAGTAATAAAACCCTTCTGAGATAAAATTAGTTAAATGCTTTGGTAAAAATATAGGTTTTAAGCTGTCTTTTGAAAATGTCTAGCATGTTTGCTTCCCTAATATTTATAAGTAATGTGTTCCATAGTTTAGGGGCGTAATTGACAAAGGCCGCATCACCAATCTTCTTATGACTGCTTCTGGTGACCTCTAATAGCCCTGAATCTGATGAGCGCAGTGTTCTAGCGGGTGTGTAGTTAATAAGAGAGTTAGCAATGTAGCTAGGTCCTTGTCCATTTAGAGCTTTGTATGTGAGTAAAAGGACCTTAAAGTCAATTCTGAAGGTAACAGGGAGCCAGCCATCATTTTGGATTATAAATGGTCGTACCTTCGCTATATTCTTGAGGTGAAAGAAAGCTGTTTTAGTCACTTTATTAATGTGAGAGTTGAAATTCAAATCTGAGTCCAGGATTACACCGAGACTCGTCACCTCTGGTTTAAGACGGGGTTAAGCCTCCAAGATTCTTAGTAAGCATCTCTCTTTTGTATTTGGGGCCACATAGTAGGACTTCAGTTTTGTCCTTATTTAATTAAAGAAAGTTATCATTCATCCATTTGTTTATTGGCGACAAGCAGTTGGTAATGGAATTCATGGCTGTTGCATCGTTGGGTTCAGTGGATATATATAGTTGTGTGTCATCCGCATAGCTATGGAAATCTATATGTTCTCTGATTATGTCGCCGAGTGGTAATATCTAAAGAGAAAAAAATAATGGACCTAAGCAGCTTCCTTGAGCAACCCCGTAGCAGTTCTCATGTTTCTTAGACATATGGTCTCCTAAACTAACATCAAACTTCCTTCCTCTGATATATGATTTCATCCAGTTTAATACACTGTCCGTGAACCCAATAAGCTTTTCCAGTCTATTGATTAGAATGTCGTGATCAGTGATATCAAATGCTGCACTGAGATCTAACAGAATAAGGACAGAGACTTTATTTGCATCAGAGTTTAGTCTGAGGTCGCTAATTATTTTGGTGAGAGCAGTTTCAGTACTGTGATAATGAATCACTGCTTTTCATTCGCTCAGCCTTGGCCAATGGCAGGCTGCCATACCTTTGCATTGTTGTGGAAGTAGTTGTTTTTGTTTGTTGATGTTGCCGGGGGTTGTGTTTCGTCTCCGGAGTGACATCGGTAAACCCTGAAACCAAACATCATGGCATCTGACATCTTGCAACACACACAAACAGAAACCTCAGTTCTGGAGAGTTTTGGTGCAGGTCAGCGCAGGACTGTTCTGTGTTTTGGTTAGCTGAACTAGCTTCAGCCCCTTGAGGGGATCAAGCTCATGCTAGGTGGTGATATATGCATTTTTCTCTATGTTTGGGGAATTGGAAACATAATAGCATTCTCTCTGAGAGGGGGAGCGGACCTCTGTTGCCCACGCACTGACCCCAACTAACATACCACACATAGTTAGGCTGCAGACTTGTGTTGTTTCTGGCTGGTTTGTGAGTAGCATGAGCAGCCGTTGGCCGTCTCAAGGACTGGTAGGACTACACACAGTTAATGACCCATCTCCCAGGGTGAAGGAAGATGGATTGAATCTCACTGGGTTTATCGTATTGTGTTGCATAAACAGGAGTTAAACACTCCATTTCCAGTAAGGAGAATGTTTGTGAAATATCATCAATTCTGATTTTGCACCACAATACAGAAAAGAGAGAGGAAAACTGAGTGATAGAGCAAGCAACAGTGATAGTTACTGTTAGTGATGGTGATAGTGATAGTTACTGTGAGAGGTACTGTTAGTGATAGTTACTGTGAGAGGTAGATATAGTGATAGTTACTGTGAGAAGTAGTGATAGTTACTGTGAGAAGTAGTGATAGTTACTGTGAGAGGTAGATATAGTGATAGTTACTGTGAGAGGTAGTGATAGTTACTGTGAGAGGTAGTGATAGTTACTGTGAGAGGTAGTGATAGTTACTGTGAGAGGTAGTGATAGTTAATGTGACGGGTTAGTTATAGTTACTGTGAGAGGTAGATATAGTGATAGTTACTGTGAGAGGTAGTGATAGTTACTGTGAGAGGTAGTGATAGTTACTGTGAGAGGTAGTGATAGTTAATGTGACGGGTTAGTTATAGTTACTGTGAGAGGTAGATATAGTGATAGTTACTGTGAGTGATAGTGATAGTTACTTTGAGGGATAGAAATAGTGATAGTTACTGTCAGGTGGCTGAGCGGTGAGGGAAGCGGGCTAGTAATCAGAAGGTTGCCAGTTCAAAACCCGTCTGTGCCAAATGACATTGTGTCCTTGGGCAAGGCACTTCACCCTACTTGCCTTGGGGAGAATGTCTCTGTACTTACTGTAAGTCGCTCTGGATAAGAGCGTCTGCTAAATGACTAAATGTAAAATGTAAATGTACTGTGAGAGGTAGATAATGATGGTGAGGATGAGCAAGAGTCACCTTCTGACCACGAGGGGATAGTGGAACGTAGTGTGCGTGCATGCCTGTACTCAACAACCCGTGTGTGTGTGTATACACACGTGTGTGCGCAGGGGCCCAGGATGCATTAGTCGAGGCCAGAGATGATCTAAATAATGGATGTGATCCTCCGCTTCTGAATAAGTGAACACCAGAAGAGAGCATGAGAAGCGGATTCTCAAATGGAAAGGATTCTTCTACGTGTGTGTGAGGGATGCAGAAGGAAAGTGATGGAGTGAAAAAGGGAGAGCGGAAGAGGTAGAAGCTGGAGGGGAGGATGGAACGTAGAGTAGTGAAGAGAGGGGCCGGGATCCTCTGTGAGGGCCGGGTTCCTCTGTGAGGGCCGGGTTCCTCTGTGAGGGCCGGGTTCCTCTGTGAGGGCCGGGATCCTCTGTGAGGGCCGGGTTCTTCTGTGAGGGCCGGGTTCCTCTGTGAGGGCCGGGTTCTTCTGTGAGGGCCGGGTTCTTCTGTGAGGGCCGGGTTCTTCTGTGAGGGCCGTGTGTTTTAGGTTGGATAGGAAACCCCGGCTTGGAACTAGTCCAGGTATCTGTGTCCTACAGTACCCGTGTTCTACAGTACCCGTGTCCTACAGTAGCCGAGTCCTACAGTACCCGTGTCCTGCAGTACCCGTGTCCTGCAGTACCCGTGTCCTGCAGTACCCGTGTCCTGCAGTACCCGTGTCCTGCAGTACCCGTGTCCTGCAGTACCCGTGTCCTGCAGTACCCGTGTCCTGCAGTACCCGAGTCCTGCAGTACCCGAGTCCTGCAGTACCCGTGTCCTGCAGTACCCGTGTCCTGCAGTACCCGAGTCCTGCAGTACCCGAGTCCTGCAGTACCCGAGTCCTGCAGTACCCGAGTCCTGCAGTACCCGAGTCCTGCAGTACCCGAGTCCTGCAGTACCCGAGTCCTGCAGTACCCGAGTCCTGCAGTACCCGTGTCCTGCAGTACCCGAGTCCTGCAGTACCCGTGTCCTGCAGTACCCGAGTCCTGCAGTACCCGAGTCCTGCAGTACCCGTGTCCTGCAGTACCCGTGTCCTGCAGTACCCGAGTCCTGCAGTACCCGAGTCCTGCAGTACCCGAGTCCTGCAGTACCCGAGTCCTGCAGTACCCGTGTCCTGCAGTACCCGTGTCCTGCAGTACCCGTGTCCTGCAGTACCCGTGTCCTGCAGTACCCGTGTCCTGCAGTACCCGAGTCCTGCAGTACCCGAGTCCTGCAGTACCCGTGTCCTGCAGTACCCGTGTCCTGCAGTACCCGAGTCCTGTAGTACCCGAGTCCTGCAGTACCCGTGTCCTGCAGTACCCGTGTCCTGTAGTACCCGAGTCCTGCAGTACCCGAGTCCTGCAGTACCCGAGTCCTGCAGTACCCGAGTCCTGCAGTACCCGAGTCCTGCAGTACCCGTGTCCTGCAGTACCTGAGTGTCTGACAGGACCCGTGTCCTGCAGTACCTGAGTGTCTGACAGGACCCGTGTCCTGCAGTACCCGAGTCCTGCAGTACCTGAGTGTCTGACAGGACCCGTGTCCTGCAGTACCCGTGTCCTGCAGTACCCGTGTCCTGCAGTACCTGAGTGTCTGACAGGACCCGAGTCCTGCAGTACCTGAGTGTCTGACAGGACCCGTGTCCTGCAGTACCTGAGTGTCTGACAGGACCCGTGTCCTGCAGTACCTGAGTGTCTGACAGGACCCGTGTCCTGCAGTACCTGAGTGTCTGACAGGACCCGTGTCCTGCAGTACCCGTGTCCTGCAGTACCCGTGTCCTGCAGTACCCGTGTCCTGCAGTACCTGAGTGTCTGACAGGACCCGTGTCCTGCAGTACCCGTGTCCTGCAGTACCCGTGTCCTGCAGTACCCGTGTCCTGCAGTACCCGTGTCCTGCAGTACCCGTGTCCTGCAGTACCCGTGTCCTGCAGTACCCGAGTCCTGCAGTACCCGAGTCCTGCAGTACCCGAGTCCTGCAGTACCCGAGTCCTGCAGTACCCGAGTCCTGCAGTACCCGAGTCCTGCAGTACCCGAGTCCTGCAGTACCCGAGTCCTGCAGTACCCGTGTCCTGCAGTACCCGAGTCCTGCAGTACCCGTGTCCTGCAGTACCCGAGTCCTGCAGTACCCGAGTCCTGCAGTACCCGAGTCCTGCAGTACCCGAGTCCTGCAGTACCCGAGTCCTGCAGTACCCGAGTCCTGCAGTACCCGTGTCCTGCAGTACCTGAGTGTCTGACAGGACCCGTGTCCTGCAGTACCTGAGTGTCTGACAGGACCCGTGTCCTGCAGTACCCGAGTCCTGCAGTACCTGAGTGTCTGACAGGACCCGTGTCCTGCAGTACCCGTGTCCTGCAGTACCCGTGTCCTGCAGTACCTGAGTGTCTGACAGGACCCGAGTCCTGCAGTACCTGAGTGTCTGACAGGACCCGTGTCCTGCAGTACCTGAGTGTCTGACAGGACCCGTGTCCTGCAGTACCTGAGTGTCTGACAGGACCCGTGTCCTGCAGTACCTGAGTGTCTGACAGGACCCGTGTCCTGCAGTACCCGTGTCCTGCAGTACCCGTGTCCTGCAGTACCCGTGTCCTGCAGTACCTGAGTGTCTGACAGGACCCGTGTCCTGCAGTACCCGTGTCCTGCAGTACCCGTGTCCTGCAGTACCCGTGTCCTGCAGTACCCGTGTCCTGCAGTACCCGTGTCCTGCAGTACCCGTGTCCTGCAGTACCTGAGTGTCTGACAGGACCCGTGTCCTGCAGTACCTGAGTGTCTGACAGGACCCGTGTCCTGCAGTACCTGAGTGTCTGACAGGACCCGTGTCCTGCAGTACCCGTGTCCTGCAGTACCCGTGTCCTGCAGTACCCGTGTCCTGCAGTACCCGTGTCCTGCAGTACCTGAGTGTCTGACAGGACCCGTGTCCTGCAGTACCTGAGTGTCTGACAGGACCCGTGTCCTGCAGTACCCGTGTCCTGCAGTACCTGAGTGTCCTGCAGTACCCGTGTCCTGCAGTACCCGTGTCCTGCAGTACCCGTGTCCTGCAGTACCTGAGTGTCTGACAGGACCTGAGTGTCTGACAGGACCCGTGTCCTGCAGTACCTGAGTGTCTGACAGGACCCGTGTCCTGCAGTACCAGAGTCCTGCAGTACCTGAGTGTCTGACAGGACCCGTGTCCTGCAGTACCAGAGTCCTGCAGTACCTGAGTGTCTGACAGGACCCGTGTCCTGCAGGACCTGAGTGTCTGACAGTACCTGAGTGTCTGACAGTACCTGAGTGTCTGACAGGACCCGTGTCCTGCAGTACCTGAGTGTCTGACAGGACCCGTGTCCTGCAGTACCTGAGTGTCTGACAGGACCCGTGTCCTGCAGTACCTGAGTGTCTGACAGGACCCGTGTCCTGCAGTACCTGAGTGTCTGACAGGACCCGTGTCCTGCAGGACCTGAGTGTCTGACAGGACCTGAGTGTCTGACAGGACCCGTGTCCTGCAGTACCTGAGTGTCTGACAGGACCCCTGTGGTGTGTTGCAGGGACAGCAGCAGACCTTCTCCTTCCCCGACGTCTTCCAGTCGATGGACGCCAAGCCACCCGAGGGCTCGGCCGACGACATCCAGAACAAGTTCATGGAGGACGAAAAACAGAGACAGAAACCAGACCCTCGAAGAGGAGGGGTCACAGAGTGGTTCGGACTCTAGACAGCCCGTATGTGAGGGAGAGAGAAAGAGTGTGTCTGAAGAGATGATCGATATGCAAATGTTTTAAAACTAAAGAAATATAATATTTGTGTAAAGAGAGTATGGAAGTGTGTGTGTCTCAGAGCTGAACCACAGAACGCTTCAGAACTTCTACTCTAGAATTTGTTCCTCCATCACCTCATTTGACCCTCTCACGAGAAGTTTTCTCTTTCTCTTCTGTTTCTGTCCCTCCTTCTGTGTTCATCTGCCCCCCGCTTCAGAGCCAGCCGATCCCAACCCTGCCATGACAAATGTTTCTTGCCCTTTCTCTCGAAAGCAAGTTTTGGCCCTGACTCGCTGGCACACGCTCTTGACATTTGGAGGTATTATTTCAGCCACACAAAATGTGTGGCTGTCAAGCAATTAGCGATTTCGAGGAATAGCCGCTTATGTTATCCAACCAGCCGCCCGGGAGAGGAGAAAGGGTACTGTGTGAATGTGGCCTCGCCTCGCCTGTGTTTCTGTTTAACTAAACATGTTGGAAGAAATAAAAGGTCGCTTGTCAAGACTCATCTGCTTACTGTAGCCTTTTTTCCATTCATCTCCTCTCTTGTCTCACTACTGGCTCTCTCACTGCTCTCTCCCCTCTCCCCCCCCTCCATCCCCTCTCTCACAGCTCCCTCCATCCCCTCTCTCCACCCCTCCATCCCCTCTCTCACAGCTCCATCCCCTCTCTCCACCCCCCCATCCCCTCTCTCCACCCCTCCATCCCCTCTCTCACAGCTCCCTCCCCTCTCTTCCCCCCATCCCCTCCATCCCCTCTCCCCCCCCCCCCCTCCATAACCCTCCGCATGCTGCCAGGTTGGTCCAGTAGTGTTTGGACTGAGTAATGATCTGTGGTCTGAACCTGGCAGAGGAAGGAGTCCTCTCTTACCGTAAGCTAGTCTTGCTCTTTGAGTATAGGGTTTTCAACACTTTCTCAGAGCAACCTTTGTGTCGTGGCCCAGGGAGGGACTGCTGTACCCCCACCCCCAGTAGTGAGCTCCAACACTGGCTTGTTAATCCATGGGTCAATCCGTCTGACTGGAAGCCCTAACCTCACTGCGCTGGCCCAGCCTCCCGCCCCCTGCCCCCAGCCTCCTGCCCCCAGCCTCCCGCCCCCAGCCTCCCGCCCCCTGCCCCCAGCCTCCCGCCCCCTGCCCCCAGCCTCCCGCCCCCTGCCCCCAGACCAGGAGAGGCCAGTCACGGTTCCACTGCAGCGAGCGCAGCCCCGGCCCTAGAGCTCGGCCCAGCCCTAGAGCTATGCCTGGCCATCGCTAAGGAGAATGTCAATATTGATCCTGTTGGTCATTGTCTCTTACCTGGAACCACACCCCATGCGTCGCTATAAAACTATTTGATTTAGAACAAAACAAGCCCCCCCAAATCCCTCTTTCTCTTCCTCCTCTCTCCCTGCTCTCATTCTCTCTATCACCCAGCAGCTGTTTCTCCAGAAGGCCGAGAGAGAAAGAGAGAGGGAGCCTGAATTCCTGTCCGCTCTCCTCACTGCCTGAACAGACCCCACATGAAAGTTGGGAAATCTCACTCTAGATGTTTGCCAAGTAACCCCCCCACCAGCTCTCCTTACTCTCCCTCTGCTCATACCCAATAAAAAAGCAGGGAGAGCACAATGCCTTTGCCCCAGCCTGCCGTCCCTGCATCTGGCAGCCATTTCCCTGTTTGTTCACACAATGTTCTCCTGCCTGTCAGTCTGAGGACACGAGTGGGTATGGGGGGGGGGGGACGCCTGTCCCACCAGGGTCGTCCACTGAGATCGGTCCTGCTCCCGGCAGGCTGAGCTGCCGCAGAGTAGTGAGGGACGAGGAGAACTCTGCCTGCATGCGTGGAGGAGGAGAACACGATAGTGAGAGTGGGAAAAGAAATACATGACATCATCAGAGAAAATGCTGATGTGACTTTGGGAGTACAGAGGGCTCTCTCTCTCTCTCGCTCTCGCTCTCTCTCTCTCGCTCTCTCTCTCTCTCTCTCTCTCCCTCTCTTGTGTACCGTGCAGGTCATGTTCCCGTCTCCACGTGGTTGGTTAATGGAAGAGGGTTGAATATTTTAAACAGCCCTCCACTCTCTTTCTCCATCTCTCTATCTTCTTTCTTTTGGCCCTGCATTAGATGAGTGTGCTTATGACCCTATTTTTGCTACCGCAGTCCAAGTTTGGAACCTGCTTGACATCACCCTCTATTTCTGGAAGAGTAGAGGCTGTTCTGGAGCTTGACTGGACTGAGCCTGGCTGGACTAAGTGGGGCTGAGTTGGGCTGGAGGGTCCATGGTGGGGCAAGCCATCGCCCTCTTCCATCTACAGAACGTACATAAATGTACGGCACACTCATCTCTAAGCCACCGAGACGACTGATACATGAACTGTATCGTGGGAGTCAGGTGGCTGAGCGGTGAGGGAGTTGGACTAGTAATCCGAAGGTTGCCAGTTCGATTCCCGGTCATGCCAACTGACGTTGTGTCCTTGGGCAAGGCACTTCACCCTGCTTGCCTCGGGGGAATGTCCCTGTACTTACTGTAAGTCGCTCTGGATAAGAGCGTCTGCTAAATGTAAATGTAAACTGTAACTTCCATATCGACTCCTGGGGACCCCACAGTATTGTGATAGAACTGGAACTTAACTCCCCTAACCTTCTTCTGCTGAACTGTGTCTTGCTGGTGGGCAGGGGACCCAGTGGGGGGTCGCAAGGCTGAGAACCTGGAAGTGTGAGCCAAGAGGGAGGCGGGATATTGGGGGAGGGCATGGAGGAGGTCTGCCTGTGTTGAGACCAGTTGTGGAAGCACCACGGCCAGACGAACCTGCTATTATCTGTGTGCCGGATGATCTAGAGCCATCTGGAGTCAGATGGCTGAGCGGTTAGGGAATCAGGCTAGTAATCAGAAGGTTGCCAGTTCGATTCCCGGCCATGCAAAATGACGTTGTGTCCTTGGGCAAGGCACTTCACCCTACTTGCCTCGGGGGAATGTCCCTGTACTTACTGTAAGTCGCTCTGGATAAGAGCGTCTGCTAAATGACTAAATGTAAATGTAAATCTAGAGGGAAGAACCAGGGGCTCACGCTCACGTACGATCAAGCTGTTCACACATGCAAACGTGTCGCTGTATCGCTCACACGCGTGCACCCTGTGACTTACACAAACGGTAGCCAACTGTCTGTAAAATCACACATGTTCATGCGTTACAGAACTTCCCTCCACCCCCACTAACACACACGTGCACCCCCTCCCCCCTCAAATCGTGAGATATCCTGCACACCCGTTAGGAGTGTCTCAGTAGTGTTCACTAAGACAACTCGGGTCACCTGCTGAGGAGATTGCTGGCCCCTCTTGGACCAATGCCAAACACATTCCTGCTACCCCAGGCTGCCATTGGTTCATCTGAGCTCAGCTTATGCACTCATTCACCCCATGTGTGTGTGTGTGTGTGGGAGCGTGTGTGTGTACGCCTTTGTTTGAACTGTATGTTTCAGTGGAAATGGAGGGAACCGTGGTCATGTGATTCATTCATATGAACATTTACACACACACACACCTGATGCGTATGCGGGTGTTCTTTTTTGCGACACCGTCGTGTTAGAGGGGCTCACTCACACTGCTGCCCATCTGAAAGAGTGAGAGCGTTTCCCCCGACACTGAATTAGTGGCCTCCAATCAACAATGCTTTCTCCTTCCTGGGTGTTCCTTCTGCACCAGCTACTGCTCACCACACATTTGCATTTTAAACAAGCTAATAATAATAATGTGACTTAAGGGGGGGAGGGGGTGGTGGTGGTTGGATTTACAGGAGAGAGTGATCGAGAAGGGTAGAGGAGAGACCCAGTGTGTAACTGTGTGGTGGAGTCTTATGTCTGCTTGCGTGATGTGGGACAGTAAGACAAACACACACCACACACACACACACACACACCACACACACACACACACACACACACACACACACACACACACACACACACACACACACACACACTGAAAAGCAGGATACATCACGTAATGGATGCTTCATTGACACAGTGTAAGACTGTTTAAATGAAACGTCCAGACTTGCAGTGGTGCCAATAACATCCAACATCTATGGTTCTGTCTGTCTGCACGCCTCCCCCCTCCCTCCCCCCTCCCTCCCTCCCTCCCTCCCCCCCCCCCCTCCCCCCATCCCTCCCTGTGTCTCTTACTCTCCCAGCCTGTTGGCTTGCCTGCTCATTCAGACCTAAACAGAGTTCAATCAACGGCTGGAAAGGAGAAAAGAAAAAAGAATGGAGAGGAGAGCCAGGGAAGGGAGAGAGAGGGAGAGGAGAGCCAGGGAAGGGAGAGAGAGGGAGAGGAGAGCCAGGGAAGGGAGAGAGAGAGGGGGGGTGCATGGGGTAGAGGGCAGGGTCTGTGTGTGGGGGGGTGCAGTGCACGCTTGTTGATCCCGACAGGGCTATTTGTCTGAGAATGCTGTGGTCAAACAGGCATCACAGGGGGAGACGCAAAAATTCACCTTGTGTTCAATACGGGAAGAGAACTTCTGTTTACACGCACACATGGAGCACAAACGCACTCTCAGAACAGCCGGTGTGGTGCTTCCCAGCGTGCTGCGGAGCGAGCTGAGGACGGGGGGGCCTGGGAGGACAGCACTGGCCTGCGTGAGGACAGAGATGTCAGGGATGATGTGTGACCCTTCACTAAGTCTCCCTGCTCTCTCTGTCCATCTATAGTCTGCTGTTTCTCAATGACTCCCTTTCTATCTCTCTTTCATTCTCTTCTTCTCCTTATTTCATCTTGATGCTGGTCCCTCGGCTGAGCTCTGTCTACGCAAAAGAGGAGGGCCAGCCAACCCTGGGGGCCCGCACCCAGCCAAATAGGGCTCAGAGCAGGGCCTGGCAGCATGGCCTGGGTGGGCAGAGCAGAGCAGGGCCTGGCAGCATGGCCTGGGTGGGCAGAGCAGAGCAGGGCCTGGCAGCATGGCCTGGGTGGGCAGAGCAGAGGGCCTCTTGGGGTGATTAAGGGTGTGTTTGTTTCCCAGGCAGGCAGGGAGCGAGGTGGCGGCAGTGGCTCTCCACAGCCTTGGACCTATAGCAGGGGGGGTGGGAGGTGAGCCAAAACAAACCGCTCTGATTCGCAAAACCCAAGTCCTACTATGTGACCCCAAATCCAAAAGAGAGATGCTTATTAAGAATCTTGGAGGCTTAACCCCCTGTCTTAAACCAGAGGTGACGAGTCTCGGTGTAATCCTGGACTCAGATTTGAATTTCAACTCTCACATTAATAAAGTGACCAAAACAGCTTTCTTTCACCTGAGGAATATAGCAAAGGTACGACCATTCATAAACCAAAATGATGCAGAGAAGTTAATTCATGCTTTTATATCCAGTAGGCTGGACTACTGTAACGTACTTTTCACTGTCTTCCCAAGAAAACCACTGAAAGACTACAGCTCATTCAAAATTCTGCAGCTAGATTATTAACCAAAACTAAAAGGAGAGAACACAATAGTCCTGTCCTAGCTACTTTACACTGGCTCCCTGTTACCTTCAGAATTGACTTTAAGGTCCTTTTCCTCACATACAAAGCTCTACACGGACAAGGACCTAGCTACATTGCTAACTCCCTTAAAAACTACACACCAGCTAGAACACTGCGATCATCAAATGCAGGCCTATTAGAGGTCACCAGAAGATTGGTGATTCGGCCTTTGTCAATTACGCCCAAAAACTATGGAACACATTACCCATAAATACTAGGGAAGCAAACACGCTAGACATTTTTAAAAGACAGCTTAAAACCTATCTTTTTACCAAAGCATTTAAGTAATTTTATCTCAGAAGGGTATTACTACTTTTATTAGTTATATCATTGTTTTTATAGATTTGCTATTTTAATTATTACTTTTATCACTTGTATTATTGTGTTTATTGATTTTATGTAAAGCACCTTGAGCTACAATTCTTGTATGAAATGTGCTATATAAATAAAGTCTTACTTACTTACTTGATTGCTTCCCATCTGCCCTTCTGACCCCTGTCTTTCAACTGTTGGACGAAGAGGAGGGGGGGTGAGGGGTATGAGGGGGAGGGGGGGTGAGGGGTAGGAGGGGGAGGGGAGGAGGGTGAGGGGAGGAGGGGGGGTGAGGGCTAGGAGGGGGAGGGGAGGAGGGGGGGTGAGGGGTAGGAGGGGGAGGGGAGGAGGGGGGGTGAGGGCTAGGAGGGGGAGGGGAGGAGGGGGGGTGAGGGGTAGGGGGGGTGAGGGCTAGGAGGGGGAGGGGAGGAGGGGGGGGTGAGGGGTAGGAGGGGGTCACTTGAGTTCCTGAACCGAATGGCTGGCTCATGACCCCTGGCCTGATGAAGCGTCTGTCTGTGTGTGGTGGTCCTACTATTTGTGTTCATGTCGACATTTTGTGCGGCGGAACTGTTGTTTGTGCATTTGCATGTTTGTGTGTGTATTTTGTGTGTACCTAGACGTGTTTGGCTCCATGTATTCAAGCACTTCTTTCTGACCCTAACACAAGACTGGGTGGGCATAGAGCTGCCTGAAAAGTCCTTTCTTTAATCAAGAACGCCTCACTTTGTAGTGAACTACTTTAATCGGCCATTGTTAAAGATGCAATCAGAGTTGTTGATAGTATAAGCAATGAGAGAGAGAGCGAAAGAGAAAGGGAGTCTTGTCGTCTGAAAGGTGCTGTGGTTCGGGTTAGGTTGCGGTTGCAGTCTTGAGAGAGGGAGAGAGCGAGGGAGGGAGGCGCAGGGGCGAGCGAGGCAGCACATACCCGCAGGATTCAAATGGAGCTCCCATTGGGAGGTTTTACGCTTCAAAATGGTTTCCTGTGACGTGGATTGTGTGTTTGATTTGCGCTTTGAGGGGTTAGTGTTATTCTCGGGAGGAGAGAATCTAGCACGCTCTCATTTCCGCAATATCAACAGCCAGCAGAAAGTTGGCAAGGCTAAGCAGAGGGACTGTAAAGACAGACTATTTTCTACCTCCTTGTAGGAACGTTTTTTTTTCTTTCTTTCTTGTGTGTTTCTGCTGAGACTACTCCAAGACTTACTCTGCATTTTGACGGATTGCTCTTAATAATTGGACCTGCTCGAACCCGGCTTGTTTCCACAACTGTCTGGCCTGCCAGATTATGTGCTGATTCTGTGCACACAGAAAGAGAGATAGTTCTCAATCTTGTTGAACAGGGAAAAGATCGCAAACCTACACACGCACGCAGACACGCACACACGGCCCCACAGTTCTGGGTGAAAAGCCGTGGTACTAATTGCACACAATGGATGCCGGATGTGCAGTAGGAGCAGCAGAATGATGTGCAGTAGGAGCAGCAGAATGATGTGCAGGAGGAGCAGCAGAATGATGTGCAGGAGGAGCAGCAGAATGATGTGCAGTAGGAGCAGCAGAATGATGTGCAGGAGGAGCAGCAGAATGATGTGCAGGAGGAGCAGCAGAATGATGTGCAGGAGGAGCAGCAGAATGATGTGCAGGAGGAGCAGCAGAATGATGTGCAGGAGGAGCAGCAGAATGATGTGCAGGAGGAGCAGCAGAATGATGTGCAGGAGGAGCAGCAGAATGATGTGCAGGAGGAGCAGCAGAATGATGTGCAGGAGGAGCAGCAGAATGATGTGCAGGAGGAGCAGCAGAATGATGTGCAGGAGGAGCAGCAGAATGTGGCCCAGGTAGCGTTGTTGGTTCAGCTGGGGTAGAGAGCTGAGAGAACTGGCTGCTGGGCATCTAGACAGCATAGTTCCCCAAACACTATTCACCCATGGGCCTTACAGTGTGTAGTCTTTGGATAACCCAATCTTACCATATCTTCCTTTGACTGAGTTCTATAGAGCGGTGGTGTGTAAGGGCCATGGTGGTTCACCTGCCGGTGCGGACAGCAGGGGCCTGGTCACTGACAGCCAGCATCAGTCACACAAATGCAAATGTTTCCACGGGGAGAGCGCCGGCTGAACCCCCTCATCAGCACTTCCTCCCTCTGCTCTCTCTTCTTTATTTTCTTACAGTAAATGCGTACTGTATGTGCCCCATGCTTGCGTAAAAGGCCCACTTTGGTAACAGCGCCTTTACTGTATGGCACACATGGAAAAGCTAACTGCTATGGGCCAATTTTCTCCATGGAGTTATGTAAATATCAACAGAGGAGTGAGAGGGGCTTCCCCAGTGGAGGGCACACAGTCTGGCTGTGGGGAGCTGGTCTCCCTCCTCTCCACATCTCCTCTCCACATCTCCTCTCCACATCTCCTCTCCACATCTCCTCTCCACATCTCCTCTCCACATCTCCTCCCACGCTGCTCACACTGACTAAGGATTCTCCACGACAGCTTGATAGGTGTGATGTATGTGTGTATCTGTGTGTGTGTATGTGTGCGTATCGATGTCTGTGTGTTTGTATGTTTACTTATGTGCGTGCGTGTACCTGTGTGTCACAATGTTGAAACGTTTAAACAAAAGGTCCCTACCCCCCTGAGATGCCTTCTCTGTGGCTGCACACACCCAGGAAGTAAGGGGAAGATATGTAGGAGAGGCAGACAGGAAGTGGAGGAGAGATAAACAGGAAGTAGAGGAGAGACAGAGCTCCACAACTGACAGAAGTTCCCAGCCTGGGGAAGATGAAGGGAAAGAACAGGCTGCTGGCCACGGTCCCATCCCGACCGCAGATCAATGTGGTTGCTGATTATCCACAGACGGTCTCGTTGTTGGTGCTCCCCTGTACCAATAAATGGCCGACATAGAGCTGGCCTGCCAGGTCTTGTTCTTGTTATGTGAACAGGTTCTGGCCAGAACTCCTTGTCTCAGCAAGGAAAAACAACAACAACAGCATGGATGGAAATTCAAACTGGATGTAGCAGACTGGAACACTGTAGCAGACTGGAACACTGTAGCAGACTGGAACACTGTAGCAGACTGGAACACTGTAGCAGACTGTAGAACACTGTAGCAGACTGGAACACTGTAGCAGACTGTAGAACACTGTAGCAGACTGTAGAACACTGTAGCAGACTGGAACACTGTAGCAGACTGTAGAACACTGTAGCAGACTGTAGAACACTGTAGCAGACTGTAGAACACTGTAGCAGACTGGAACACTGTAGCAGACTGGAACACTGTAGCAGACTGGAACACTGTAGCAGACTGTAGAACACTGTAGCAGACTGGAACACTGTAGCACACTGTAGAACACTGTAGCACACTGTAGAACACTGTAGCAGACTGTAACACTGTAGCAGACTGGAACACTGTAGCAGACTGAAACACTAGAGCAGACTGTAGAACACCGTAGCAGACTGTAGAACACCGTAGCAGACTGGAACACTGTAGCAGACTGGAACACTGTAGCAGACTGTAGAACATTGTAGCAGACTGGAACACTGTAGCAGACTATAGAACACTGTAGCAGACTGTAAAACACTGTAGCAGACTGTAGAACACTGTAGCACACTGTAGAACACTGTAGCAGACTGTAGAACACTAGCAGACTGTACGAGAAGGGAAACTGTACTGATTTCTGTCTCATTTGGACCTTTGCTCTGCCCCCTTTAACTTCTATGTTTCTGAAATGAGAGCATTGTCTCTTAACAGGTACCAGAGCACTGTGACTCTGAAGAAACGAGATGCGTAAGAGGATAGGTGCTGAGGGTGGATGTGGGCCCAGGCCTCACAGGCTGTCTGCCGCCTCTGGGCCTATCCTGAAACGTTCTCTGTCATTCTCCTCTGTACAGCACAAACACTGGCCAGAGCTCCCGGGATCGGCTCAGTCAAAGCTCTTTGGGAGACAAACAAAGGGAGAGAATCCACACAAGTTGAAAGACAACTCTTGAGGGAGTTTACAAAGAGACCACACATCAACAGCGCAGTGGACTAATCTATTTGTAATTTAAATGTTTCCCTGCAACGTCTTTCCTCAAACAACAACAAAGGAATCTTTTGGGTTTTTTACATAAAAAAGAGACCATGACTCCCCAAACCCCCCCCCCCCAAAGTTGTGTATTCCTCCTGTAATCCTGTGTGTGTGTGTGTGTGTGTGTGAGTGTGTGTATTAGAGAGGAATGACAGAAGGAGCGTAAACGAATAAAGAAAAACAGGAACTTTCCCTCTTTCCGTTCCTCGCTCTTTTGAGGACCGTATGTTGTGAGTAGGCAGGTCTGAATCACTAACCCTAACTTTACCCTTCTGTTTTCTGTTTGTGTATCACTCTGTCTGACCTACTGCCAGGCAGGATACTGTAGACTAAAGGATACCGTGACTGTGGGTCACTTCATTCTATTCACAACTTCATTCATAAGAGCCACACACGTCACCCATTCACTGGAGATCTGCCTGCATCCTCCCATATGAGTGTCTGAGGTCAGAATGAATATATCTGGAAGCAATTCAGATCTGCACCCACCTTGGTGGACCTTCTAATGCAGGTCTTCAATAGGCGGCCCACGGGCCGAATCCGGCCCCCGGGCAGATTTGGACTGGCCTCTGGAGTGTGCTCCGGTAAGCTCATTCAGTTCGTGACTATAACAACAACAAAACTCACTCAGGGCCGGACTTACCATTGGGCTTGACTGGGCTCCAGCCCATGGGCCCCGTCCTATAGGGGGCCCCGCCGGTTTACGTGCAGCGGAGGACTGAGCTATTAGCCAGAAAGCTAAGTTATGCTAGCAAGATTCATAGACAAGAACATTGTGTACGGTTGACAAACCGTAAATATAATTTGACAATATGTTTGACAAGAAGACTAGCTAGCTAACAAGCCATGTCATTGTCCCCAAATCAATATCAAGGTTTTCACGAACAAGGTATCGGCCATATACTAGCTAGTAGCCTACTAGGCTACAGTACGGCCGCAGCATGTGTAGCGGGTTGAATAGCAAATGGATGTGAGATGATCGCATCAAAGTTACATTTACATTTAGTCATTTAGCAGACGCTCTTATCCAGAGCGACTTACATTAAGTACAGGGACATTCCCCCAAGGCAAGTAGGGTGAAGTGACTTGCCCAAGGACACAACGTCATTTGGCACGGCTGGGAATCGAACTGGCAACCTTCAGATTACTAGCCCGACTCCCTCACCGCTGTTGACATATTCTCCAAACAGTCATTATAATTTGACAGTATGTTTAACAACAAGACTAGCCAGCAATCTAGCCATGTCATTGTCCCCAAATCAAATCAAGATTTTTATGTGTTGGCCGCAGTCTGAAGTAGAGCTAGGTTGACTAGCGAGGTGAATCGAATGGGATGTGAGATGAGCGGTTACATGACACTAACTGACACAGTAAATTCAGAAAAGTAACATTTTCCAAATAGGTTAAAAGAAATATTGAAGTCACTCATTGTTGTAATTACATGTTAGCTTGGTAAAGTTTCTCAAAATTGTAAACGGAGGTTGTGACTGCGTCCCTGATGTTATTGTTACTTATTTCAGACACTTTGTACAGGCTCATACCAAGAAAAGATGTTCTTTGCTCATACAATGTAGCCAGCTCAATAATTTAGAACGGTGAACAGGTTTGCTGGAACTACTTGGCTGATTGGCTGCAGCCAATCAGAATCGAGTATTCACACAGACCATGGTATAATAACTTTAAAAATGTTTTGTCATTGGGGAACATTTAGTCATTGAATCGTTAATTCAGGATATTCGTTCAAAAATGCTGATTTATCCATGAAACAAGTGAAGTATTTGAGTAGTTGAATCATGCATTCAAACCAAGTTTTTTCTTAATAATTCAGATTAATTAAACATTTTAAATAGATTTCAGCAACTAACATAAATTATGTTATTTTGTTTAGTTGTTTGTTCAGAATCGTGATCTCTATTTTATTCTCAGTTTATCCAGAATCGTGCAGCTCTAAATACATATAGCTTGTGTATGTATCATTTTGTTCTATTTAAAGTCATGTATAGTTGGTAGGGCCCGAAAATGACCCAAGCCCAGGGGCCCCCACCGCCCTTAGTCTTCCATTTTTGTTAGTTAATTGCATTTTCTCCAATTGTCTGTTAATATGGCTTGGTTATTGCTCACCTGGTTTGATTTTTGAATCCTTGGGCCTATACGGCCTCTTCGGCATATGTTGTTATATGCACTTACAAAATAGAATATATATTAACTCCTTCAGTATGTTGTTGTAATTTCTTTATTTGTTACCGTGATTACTCATATCCTCCGGCCCCTGACTTTGCCTCAGTTTCAAGAACCGGCCCCAGCTCCAAACTAATGGAAGAGCCCTGTTCTAATGGAAACTGGCTGCGAATCTGAGGATGAACTGGGCTCCTTCATCCAGTAGTAGTCAGGAGGTAATGGAGGAGGAGGTGTTGGGGAAGAGTGAGGATGTAGGAGAGGGTGAGGAGGTGTAGGAGAGTCAGGAGGGAGAGGAGGGAGAGGAGGTGTAGGAGAGTCAGGAGGGAGAGGAGGAGGTGTGGAAGAGAGTCAGGAGGGAGGAGAGAGTCAGGAGGGAGGAGAGAGTCAGGAGGTCAGGTGACTCAGCCTTCCCACTCTAAGCTGATTGGGGCGACTATAAGCCCCCCAAAGTTTCACTAGAATACGGGCCTAACCCTAACCCTTTAACTGAAGGGGGAAACAATGCTACAACAGCTTCCTGCACCACAGAGCAGTCTGGCATTGGGCAAATGCCCTCCCTCTCTCTCTCTCTCTCTCTCTCTCTCTCTCTCTCTCTCTCTCTCTCTCTCTCTCTCTCTCTCCATCTCTCTCTCCCTCCATCTCTCTCACCCTCTCTCCCTCCATCTCTTTCCCTCCCTCGCTCCATCTTTCCTCCTCTTTTCCAATGGAGGGCTGTTTCGGCAGTTTGAGGAGTATCATTCATCGGTGCTGTTATTACGCACTCACTCGCTCCATCTGCAGAGCTGGCTAGCACACACCTCCTTTGTGTGAGTGGACACAGTGGCTGACTCTTTCTCTCTCTGCAAAATGCCACTTGTTCTTTCCTTCAGTGGTGTGTGTGTGTGTGGGGGGGGGTGTAAGTGGAGGAAACTCTGATGTAAAGGAACTCTAGGTTACCTACTTACAGCAAGGGGTGTGTGCGTGTGTGTGTGCGTGTGTTACGATGAGGTCTCTGTTTCACAGGGACATGATTACTTTCTTGTGCCCGTAAAGGACCAAGCTAGGCTGTCCAGTATAGCTGTATGAGCTGGCAGGCTGAATGTGTGGCAGGCCTAGTGAAAACAAACACAAGTTCAGTAGAGCGTCTGGAAAACGAATGCTATGAAAATGGCAACTTTGGCAATGAGGGAAACAGCTTTGTTGATGTTCCCGACTCTTACGTTGGTCTGAACGGAATGAATGGGGGATGTGAGGAGGAAAGAGATGCTTTTGGGAAACATGTACAGTAAGCATACTGTGTGTGCATATGTGCATATGGTCTGTGTGCGTACACCCCTGTTTGTGAGTGTGAGAGAGGAAGAGAAATAGAGAGAGGCATACTTGTATTAGCGTATTTTCTGCGAATGTTGTGTGTGTCGGAGGGTGTGTGCCTTTGGTTCTCTCTAAGGTGAAATCGAAACTTTTTCTGAGATCTCAACAGCAGTGAACTGAGGCAGGTCGCTTACAGTGCAGCATTCCAGACACACACACACACACGCAAGTTTGTATTGCTATTCTTGTGGGGACTCAGAATTCAGTCTGGCTGAAATCTTCTTTTCCCTAACCTCCAACTTTGACCCTAGCCCTAAGCCTAACCTTTTGTATAGCTTTTGTATATAACGACTATAAATTCCACATAGAAGTTTTACGATTAATTATATGAAATATATAGTGCGAACAGTACATACCAGAGGTACTAGGTACTAACCTCTCTGAGGTTATTGAACCTGACTTTGTATTGCACAGATGTTCTCGAGACCCCATAATATCATGCACTGACAGCCAATCGAGATCAGATCAATTACGTGAGAAAGATACCAAATTATTTTCGTTTCGCTGTCCTGCTGTGTTGGACTCCACCCCTGTGCCCCTACATTTCCAAAATCTTGGCCACCGTGAAAGGGACTTTGGCAGAGATCTGTGGACATGCAAGTTCCCATGTGTTAAAGCCAGATCCTCCTCCCTAACCCTGGATGCTGGAGTTGGATCACGTCTACCGCATACATCAAGACTTTCTTTGGAACGACTTATGTGTTCCACTTAGGCATGCCTTTCCTATTTTAAACGTTCCATCCTTACATAAATCTAGAAACAGAAACATTAGACATTACACAATAACTTTCAGGGCCATTACCCTGCAAATATATGGCTTGTTTTGTAAGCCGGTGACAGGATGTATGATTGATAAACAGCTAAGAAAATGAACAGAGGGCGGTGTGTAAATTGAGGGCAGTGTATATATTTCCCCTCTGCCATATGCAGGCGATCACCCACACACCACCTCATGTGATTGTTGGAGATTATATAGGCCGGAGTTGTTTTGGTTTTCCAGCCTGTATGTGTGTATGGATGAGTGGGTGTGTGAGCGACTGACTGTTTTAGAAAGACACATTCTGGACAGTGTTGTGTGTGTGTATGTGTGTGCCTGGGCCTGCAGTTAGAGAGTGACAGTGTTGTGTGTATGTGTGTGCCTGGGCCTGCAGTTAGAGAGTGACAGTGTTGTGTGTGTGTGTGTGTGTGTGCCTGGGCCTGCAGTTAGACAGTGACAGTGTTGTGTGTGTGTGTGTGTGCCTGGGCCTGCAGTTAGAGAGTGACAGTGTTGTGTGTGTGTGTGTGTGTGTGTGTGTGTGGGTCAGACAGCTTAAGGGGGTTGTTTTCCTCGGAAGCAGACGGTCATCATTGGATTCATCTTATCTCATGTCTGGGGCTTCCAGAGAGCTGAGCAGGCAATACACACACATTCCCCTGTGCTGAGTCATAGCTTGTGTGTCAGAGTTACTGGAATATCCCTCATATCAATACTCTCACATAGGGATGCCTCTTGTCTGCCCCGGCCAAACTCTGACAGTGATTACTGCAGAATTTACACACCCAACATTCACCAAGACCCAGTTTCCAAACAGCAACACACAGACGCGCCAACAACAGCCAACTCTGACTCACCTATGACTTCCACGGCCTGTCAGCCCATCTCTCTCACACAGGGGCTGCCTCGTCTGCCTGTCTGCCTCGTCTGCCTGTCCCCCTCAGACAGGGGCTGCCTCGTCTGCCTGTCTGCCTGTCTGCCTCGTCTGCCTGTCCCCCTCAGACAGGGGCTGCCTCGTCTGCCTCGTCTGCCTGTCCCCCTCAGACAGGGGCTGCCTCGTCTGCCTGTCTGCCTCGTCTGCCTGTCCCCCTCAGACAGGGGCTGCCTCGTCTTCCTGTCTGCCTCGTCTGCCTGTCCCCCTCAGACGGGCTGAGGGCAGGGGCCTCGTCTGTGCGTATCTGCCTGTCTCACCAGGGACAGATTGACCAGACTGGACCTCATGAAGCAGTCAAGTGAAAGCAAGGTGATCCTGCCCCGTGTTTCACTCCCTCTCAGAGTGTGTGTGTGTGTGTGTCTGTGTGTGTGCAGGACAGCCTCACCACACAGCCAAGCTGCTGGGCTGTAGTCAAATTGTGAATGAAGGAAGTAAAGGAATCAGACCTGAGAGTATCCAGACTCCTGTAGTGATGCTATCACCAAAGGGAGGAACACATTCTCCCCGCAGGACCCACAGTGAGTGACATCAACACACGATACCTCAAACAACCCGCTCTGTTGCTCTGAATAGATGGTCTTCAGTGATAACAGATAGGTCAAGTGGCTCCATCCCTATAAAACGTACACTGTCAGACCAGCTTGCCTGAGAAACATCGATACCACACTGATGTGGACTCGGTGTGTGTTTGCTTGTGTGTGTTTTTTTCAGTTCCTTATTTGTTCCAGATGCAAACAGGAATACACTTGGACGTACGGAAATCTCAGAACCCAATCATGTCTCTCCTCCACAAGTGGAAGGTCGTGTCCATTATGTTTTTTTGGTTGAAAGTTTAAAAAGGAAAAGTAGTAAAAAAGTTTTTAAAACACTTTTTAAACATGAGTATCTGTACTTCTACTTGAGTGATCCTTCACACTGTATTGTAAGTAACAGAGGGCTTCACACACCCATAGAACTGCTCCTCAGCCAACCTCAACCCTTAAGGATCGATTTGCAGAACAGATTAGGGTGTAGATGGCAGAGCAGATTAGGGTGTAGATGGCAGAGCAGATTAGGGTGTAGATGGCAGAGCAGATTAGGGTGTAGATGGCAGAGCAGATTAGGGTGTAGATATCAGAGCAGATTAGGGTGTAGATGGCAGAGCAGATTAGGGTGTAGACGGCAGAGCAGATTAGGGTGTAGATATCAGAGCAGATTAGGGTGTAGATGGCAGAGCAGATTAGGGTGTAGATGGCAGAGCAGATTAGGGTGTAGATATCAGAGCAGATTAGGGTGTAGATGGCAGAGCAGATTAGGGTGTAGATGGCAGAGCAGATTAGGGTGTAGATATCAGAGCAGATTAGGGTGTAGATATCAGAGCAGATTAGGGTGTAGACGGCAGAGCAGATTAGGGTGTAGACGGCAGAGCAGATTAGGGTGTAGATGGCAGAGCAGATTAGGGTGTAGATATCAGAGCAGATTAGGGTGTAGATGGCAGAGCAGATTAGGGTGTAGACGGCAGAGCAGATTAGGGTGTAGATGGCAGAGCAGATTAGGGTGTAGACGGCAGAGCAGATTAGGGTGTAGATGGCAGAGCAGATTAGGGTGTAGACTGGTGAGGATGCCGGCTGGTCCAGGTATAGATGTTTGTCAGGGTCAGCGGAGGTTGCAGCCACACTGGAAATTCATCTCCACCGTCACACATACTCACACAACCCCTATTTATAGACAGGCCTCCTCTGGGCATCCTATTCTGCATCCAGTCTGTGTGAGTTTGTTTCTTATTGGGTGTTTCTGTGGGTATGTGTGTGTGTGTGTTTGTGTGTGTTTTCTTGGTAGGAGGATCCTGAGGAGTACAGTGTTTGGGAAGGTGCCATCACAGACACAAAGCAGAGCCCACAGGGATGGGCCAATGACCTTATATGGATCTGTATTTAGCAGAACCTTTTGAAAATGTGGGATGCACACACACACGCACACACACACAGGTAGGCCTGTGTGTGTGTGCTCACTATGTGTCCTTAGATTAACTGGAGCCCCTGTTAGCTGTTGAGTGGTACAGTAAAACATATTTTAGATGTTTTATGTGTGTGTGTATGTGTGTCTGTGGTCTAACTGTCTGTCTGTGATCGATGGGAGGGTGCAGGCAGTTTGTGTGAGTGTCTGTGTGCGTGAGAGCCTCAACTGTATCCTCATATTTTTGCCCAGACTGTCTGATTTCCTGTGAGTATTACAGAGGATTTCCCTGAACAGACCTCTCCGGCACGCTGGTCTGGGGTGAGAGGCCCACCTTAGGCCCAGCTGCATCCTCCCTTCCCCTCCCCTCCCTGGGCACTCTGCAGGATGCCAGCTCTGACATGACCTGGCTGTTTTTCTGGATGGGCTTTTGTCTTTTGCAGACCTGGGTTTTGAAAGGATGTGTTTTTGTCCTGTCTGTCAGATAGTGGGTTCGTCCATGAAGTTGTTTAGTTTCAAGGGCTTTTTTAGGGGATGAACTGTTCTATTGTGATCGTTAGGATGTGGTGAGGATGTTTGCTTTGGATCACCCCCTCTTCTCGTTTGGTGGGCTGGGTGGGGTGTGTGTGTGTGTGTGCTGGGTGGGGTGTGTGTGTGTGTGTGTGCTGGGTGGGGTGTGTGTGTGCTGGGTGGGGTGTGTGGGCTGGGTGGGGTGTGTGTGTGTGTGTGTGTGTGTGTGTGTGGTGAGGGGGTGGTTCCTGTTGGTCACACATGTACAACAACACAAACAGCACATATAAACACACAAACTCACACGCACACTGCAGATAACCAGACATGTCCTCATCTTCCTCCTCCTCCTGTTCCATTTACTCTCTGCATCTTCATCCTATATGTCCTCCATCTCCTCCATCTCCTCCTCCATCTCCTCCTCCTGTTCTCAGTTCTTTCCCAGAAAACGGCTCTACTGAGTTATACATCCAAGCCCTCACTTCATGCAAGGTCCCAATAACCCATAAATACTTTCATGAGACCCCGTAAGCCATGTCTTACGAGCAGATTTTACACAACGTGTATTAAGTGTGTATGAACTGAGCAGGGCTGGAGACTCTCTGGTTCCTCTCTTTATAGACCACAGCTTTGTTTTTTATAAGTCTTTAAAAAATTCAGGGGAAATTTGAGCACCGTCACAATGATTGTCTCACTGTTGATGTGTCAACGTTAGTCAAGGACGTGACACAGCATGACATGGTGTGTCAGATATCAAGGAAATAAACCTCCCATCCAGACCCTAAACTATGCTGTGGTTTGTTTTATAACTTTTGGAGCAAAGGGCAGAAGATGTATGGGGAATCCATGGATGGTGTTCTCCAGCCTGTTGTGATACTACATATTTTTATGTAATGTCTCTTACTTTAATTATGTGTAATCTTTACAGTAACAGGTTGCACACTCAGAGAAACTGACAGTTGACCAGAGAATCACTCCACCCTGTGGAAGGTTGAGGAGAGGAGGAGAGGAGAGGAGGAGAGGAGGAGAGTTTCTCCCTCGCTGCTGAATGTGGGCCAGTGTGCTCCTCCCCCTCCTCTTCCCCTCCCCCTCCTCCTCCCCTCCCCCTTCTCCTCCTCCCCTCCCCCTCCCCCTTCTCCTCCTCCCCCTCCTCCTCCCCCTTCTCCTTCTCCTTCTCTTCCACCTCCTCCCCTCCCTCCCTCCCCCCCATCCTCCTCCCCCTACCTCTCCTCCTCCCCCTCCTCCCCCTCCGCATGCTGCAGGGTCTACGGCCCTCACTAACTCCCTGAGTCTCACCGTATCACCCCGTACCCTCCTCTCCCTAGCCCCCCTCCCTCAGGGTTCACAGCCAGGCACCGCTGGGCTACTGTTGGTGGAGACGGTATCTATGGATGTCAGGGGCTGGAAAACATGTCTGAGAGAGACAGATGGGAGGAGAGGGGGAGAGGGAGAGACACAGAGAGGTAGAGTGAATCAGAGAGAGAGGCTCTCACAGGGGAAACCATTTTTATTTTATTTTTTCCACCTCTTTTTATTGACAGCACAGTTGACATATATTTTTTTATTTTGTATTTTTTTGCAACAGAGGCAGTCTGGGCCGAATCACCGGAGTGGAACCACCTGGTGTGTGACCCCCCCCTCGACTCTTCCTGATTCCATGCTTGCCCCTCACCCCCCTCAGTACCCCCCTCCCTCTTTCCCCTCTCCTCTCCCCCCCTCTTCTCCCTCCCCTCTACTGTATGCACTCAGTGACCAACTTTAAGAGTCACACAACATGCAGCTGGTCTTTATTACTTCCCATTTGGTCCATTGAAGCGTAATTACATTCTGACTTCATCCAAACCTTAGCCTGACCTCTGCTCTCCTGTCAGACACACACAGACACACACAGACAGACACATACAGACACACGCACACACAGACACATACATACATACACAGACACATACAGACACAGACACATACAGACACACACAAACAAAGACACACACAGACACCGTGAGATCATACTGAGCCATACTGGATCCAAACACAAATTCGACTCCTACTGGAAAACTTGAATGCAAGTTTATGTTTTTGTGTCCATGTGTGCATGTGTGTGGGTATGTCAATGTACACAAACCTGCGTGTGTGTGTGTGTGTACTGTGTGTGTGTTTATGTTGGACAGAAATGAGCCTCCTTCTGGTTTTTCTGTCCTTGGTTCTGCTAATTGGAAACGGTTGCTAATCAGTCACAAAATTTGACAATTTTTTTTCTGTCTCCTGCCTCCTTCCCCATTCTTTCCTTTGGCCTCCCTAAACTCCCCCTCCCTCCGTACCCCCCCCCCCCCCCCCCCCTCTCTCTCTCTCTTCTGTGGCGTTAGTCGGGATGATGATGTCATGGATTTTCAAGCTAACCATAAGGAGGTCCTTTTCCTTCCTTACAATTAACCAACAGGGTTTCCCCACATCAAACCAGCCGGGCCACGTCCCGCAGTAGGTCGACACTGAGCAGCCCGCCCAGGGTCTCCCCCACCGGGCCCCAGCCTCCACATCACCCCCCCGCCCAGGGTCTCCCCCACCGGGCCCCAGCCTCCACATCACCCCCCCCGCCCAGGGTCTCCCCCACCGGGCCCCCAACCTCCACATCACCCCCCTGCCCAGGGTCTCCCCCACTGGGCCACCAGCCTCCACATCACCCCCCTGCCCTGGTTCTCCTCCGCTGGAGGGCCTGGCTCAGCTGCAATATGGATGGGGGCCAATTTTTGCTCGGTTGCAATATAATATTGGCCCAATTTTTCAAACATCACATTACTCAAACATCGGTTGGGAAGGATTGAATTTGATCTAAAATTCCTCATTCTGGATAGGGTAGAGGGTAGGGAAGCGTAGGATAGGGTAGAGGGTAGGGAAGCGTAGGATAGGGTAGAGCAGAAAGGGGTGGCTAGGTCATAGAGTATTGGGATCCAAGGTTGGGGGAATTAAATCAGCATACCAGAAGGTATCTCAGAAAAAGGTGGTTTAGATGAGCTATTGGTGCTTGTTTAACATATAGCTTGCTGGTTCTTGTGCTCCCGGCTTCACTGGGAGTGTAAAGACTCCTGGTACTAGGGGTGTGTGGTTGTAGTCCGTCATGTCTGACGCAGATTGCCTAATGTTTAGAAGGAAAGGCTGTCATCGTAATGTACTTCTGTCATGCTGCTCAGCACATAGCAAATATTTACCAGCACACAGCTTTCCATCTGGCACCCTCGGCACAAATAAACGCCGCTATGACTCACATCACTTTCTTCTGGTTTAGTCCGTTACAGAGATCCTGAGGATGTTTGGGAATTCCATCGTTGTTGTTGCTGTGTGTTTCCAGGCCAGGGCTGTGTGTCAGCCATGTTGCTGGCTGGCCTGCTGCAGACCTGCTTCAGTCACTACTCTGTCTGAAGCGTCTCAAACTTTTACTGCCTGCTGGAGGGTATGACAGAATGGACTAGATGAACCCAGATTGTATTGTGTTGCATTTAACAGGTTCCTTCTCATTTTGTGGCCTTTTCATGTGGCAGGATTCTATTTTTAGATCTGTTTCGCTCCGGTCGTGCGTTCCCCACCCTCCAGCTGCACCAGGAATATCCCTCTTCTTGTGTGACTCTTACCCACACGACATGGAAGGGTTTTGGTGATGTCAGATTGCCGCCACTCTAGTGAGTTAGGTCACTGTTGCTTCCAAGGAACACACACTACATTTACATTTAGTCATTTAGCAGACGCTCTTATCCAGAGCGACTTACAGTAAGTACAGGGACATTCCCCCCGAAGCAAGTAGGGTGAAGTGCCTTGCCCAAGGACACAACGTCAATTGACACGGCCGGGAATCGAACTGGCAACCTTCAGATTACTAGCCCGACTCCCTCACCGCTCAGCCATCTGACACTATGGATTCTCCATCTAACCCTACACACACCCTCAAACCCAAGTTGGACTGCTCTTACCTCATTGGCCAATAAACAAAACCATGCCCATTTTCACTGGAATCACAAAGGTGGGGATTCCGTGTGCAACACTGTACAGAGAAGCAATTTCTTTCTAAACCACTCTGTAGTTTCAGTTTGGGTTCCTTTCCTCCTCTGTCCTTGTCTTGCTCCTGCTCTGCCTGTTAGGAGGATTAATCCGTGTCAGTGGCCAATGCTAGGCCAGATTTAGCCACCTGCTAGCTGCATGCTTGGGTGATCATTTTTGATGGTTCTTTGTGCGTGATAGAGAACCTGTGATGAAGAAGACTGCCCTGGGGAAGTACATCCAGCTATAGGTTGGTCCTCCTCACCTCCTCCTCACCTCCTCACCTCTTCCTCACCTCTTCCTCACCACCTCCTCCTCACCTCCTCACCTCCTCCTCACTCCCACTCTCTTCTTCTCCCTCCTTCCCTTCTATTTATGACGGTTACCTTAGACCCCATGTCTATTACCGAGAGACTCGGGTGCCTGTGTGTATGCATGTGTATGTGAGCGTGTGTGTGCGTGTGCAAGAGAGAGTGTACGTGAGTGTGTGTTTCAAAGCCCAGATAATCTGTGCAACATACAACTCACTTATTTGAAGGTTGTGACATCATGCTGAGTGGCAACACCATCCTGCTTTTGCTCCCTTAAATATTTCCCTCTGCAGAAACTGCCAGACTAAAATACGCTGCACGCATCAGTGAGCTGACACAGCGTGACCTGACACAGCGTGACCAAGCAAGGCGTTCAGCCCACACGTGTACATTTTACATAAACGTCTCGAAATAATGCCGGTCTAAAATGTCAGTTGTCTCGTGTCTAGTTTTTGAGGGTTATCATAGCCAGCGGAAGGGAGTTTGAGCCGAGGCAGGCCATGAGAGGACCATGAGAGGACCATGAGAGGGTCATGAGAGGACCATGAGAGGGTCATGAGAGGACCATGAGAGGGTCATGAGAGGACCATGAGAGGGTCATGAGAGGACCATGAGAGGACCATGAGAGGGTCATGAGAGGACCATGAGAGGACCATGAGAGGGCCATGAGAGGACCATGAGAGGACCATGATAGGGTCATGAGAGGACCAAGAGAGGGTCATGAGAGGACCATGAGAGGACCATGAAAGGGTCATGAGAGGGCCATGAGTGGACCATGAGAGGACCATGAGAGGACCATGAGAGGGTCATGAGAGGGTCATGAGAGGACCATGAGAGGACCATGAGAGGGTCATGAGAGGGTCATGAGAGGACCATGAGAGGGTCATGAGAGGGCCATGAGAGGACCATGAGAGGGCCATGAGAGGACCATGAGAGGACCATGATAGGGTCATGAGAGGACCAAGAGAGGGTCATGAGAGGACCATGAGAGGACCATGAAAGGGTCATGAGAGGGCCATGAGTGGACCATGAGAGGACCATGAGAGGACCATGAGAGGACCATGAGAGGGTCATGAGAGGGTCATGAGAGGACCATGAGAGGACCATGAGAGGGTCATGAGAGGGTCATGAGAGGACCATGAGAGGGTCATGAGAGGGTCATGAGAGGACCATGAGAGGGCCATGAGAGGACCATGAGAGGACCATGAGAGGGTCATGAGAGGGTCATGAGAGGACCAAGAGAGGACCAAGAGAGGACCAAGAGAGGGTCATGAGAGGACCATGAGAGGACCATGAGAGGACCATGAGAGGGTCATGAGAGGACCATGAGAGGGTCATGAGAGGACCATGAGAGGGTCATGAAAGGGTCATGAGAGGACCATGAGAGGACCATGAGAGGACCATGAAAGGGTCATGAGAGGACCATGAGAGGACCATGAGAGGACCATGAGAGGGTCATGAGAGGACCATGAGAGGGTATGAGCTGGAACGAGAGCATGTATGTGTCCCACTGTTTCCGGGGCCAGGGGCCATGCAAGGAGCCGCTGTTCAATCCAGATGAATAGGTGGTTATATAAGGTCTGGCACAATTGCAAAGTTATGTTTACGTTGCTACACAACAATCCTCCTCCTTTGAAAAAATAAACAATAATTATACAAATGACCAAATGTGTTGGGGAATGTAAAAATATGGCTTTGAGGTGGGACAGTATGCACACATGATTCCCATACCTTCAGAAAAGGATGTCTAAAAACAAGACCACTGTGGTCGAGGTGTAGAAATGTTTTATTGCATGACTGTGTTTGCACAGTGACATGACAAAATACATGTGTTATTAAAACTAGAAATTATAATCTACATTGATCTTAATAACTGGATAAGGATAATTACATTTACATTAGATTTATTCATTTTGTGGACGCTTTTATCGATAGCGACTGTCAAACAGTGCGTATAGTTGAGGCATATGATCAAGCATAAGTGCACAGATCTATCAATGTCTCATAAGGTGTTAAGTGTGTGTAGGCAGAATAGCTATTTATCTTCCCTACCTCTGTACTGTTCTGGGGGCCGGGATTAGGGTAAGGGCTGGAATCAGGCTCAGAGTCAGTATAGTGAAGAGGCATATTTACATTTACATTTAGTCATTTAGCAGACGCTCTTATCCAGAGCGACTTACAGTAAGTACAGGGACATTCCCCCGAGGCAAGTAGGGTGAAGTGCCTTGCCCAAGGACACAACGTCATTTTGCACGGCCAGGAATCGAACTGGCAACCTTCGGATTACTATCCTGCTTCCCTCACCGCTCAGCCACCTGACTCCCTTATACTGTAGGGCAGGGGCTGTGCCAGATGTGCTGAGGGGGTGCTAGATCATTGACAGGGAGCTGCGCAATTATATATATATTATACATATATAGAGAGTCAGATGGCTGAGCGGTGAGGGAGTCGGGCTAGTAATCTGAAGGTTGCCAGTGACACGCATCATTGGACTGCTCCGTGTCAGACTCCGTACAATTAAAATCCGATTCCCCGATCGGATTTTCCAGAAATTATTTTTGGGGGTGCTATCGGGGTGCTTTGGTCTTTCTTGGGGGTGCTGAAGCACCTGCTAGCCCCTCCCCAGCGCCGCCCATGCTGTAGGGTCAGTCAGTGTAGGGAGGATCCAGGGTCAGTCAGTGTAGGGAGGATCCAGGGTCAGTCAGTGTAGGGAGGATCCAGGGTCAGTCAGTGTAGGGAGGATCCAGGGTCAGTCAGTGTAGGGAGGATCCAGGGTCAGTCAGTGTAGGGAGGATCCAGGGTCAGTCAGTGTAGGGAGGATCCAGGGTCAGTCAGTGTAGGGAGGATCCAGGGTCAGTGTAGAGCAGGGAGGATCCAGGGTCAGAGTAGAGCAGGGAGGATCCAGGGTCAGTGTAGAGCAGGGAGGATCCAGGGTCAGTGTAGAGCAGGGAGGATCCAGGGTCAGTGTAGAGCAGGGAGGATCCAGGGTCAGTGTAGAGCAGGGAGGATCCAGGGTCAGTGTAGAGCAGGGAGGATCCAGGGTCAGTGTAGAGCAGGGAGGATCCAGGGTGTCTAGCAGGGGGATCCAGGGTTGTTCAGGGTTAATGGATAGTTAATGGTCCATCAGTCCTGGAGAGGTGGTGGGGTGGTCCAGCTGGGGCCCATCACAGCAGAGAGCCAAGTATGTCCTGCATCATACTGTCTTTATGCGTCACTCTGTTTAATTCCCCTTGGAATGTTTCATTCGGTTCTGCATCTAAATCATTAGGGGTCATCTAAACAGCTCATGGGGAGCTAAACATGGTCAGGGTGGGGCTAAACATGGTCAGGGTGGGGCTAAACATGGTCAGGGTGGAGCTAAACATGGTCACGGTGGGGCTAAACATGCTCAGGGTGGAGCTAAACATGGTCAGGGTGGAGCTAAACATGGTCAGGGTGGAGCTAAACATGGTCAGGATGGAGCTAAACATGGTTAGGGTGGAGCTAAACATGGTTAGGGTGGAGCTAAACATGGTTAGGGTGGAGCTAAACATGGTCAGGGTGGAGCTAAACATGCTCAGGGTGGAGCTAAACATGGTCAGGGTGGAGCTAAACATGGTCAGGGTGGAGCTAAACATGCTCAGGGTGGGAGCTAAACATGGTCAGGGTGGAGCTAAACATGCTCAGGGTGGAGCTAAACATGGTCAGGGTGGAGTTATCTTAGGGGCCACGTGTCTCACGCACACACACATGCGCGCATGTACACACACTTGAACACACAAGCAAACGCACACAGACACACTTCTACCATGCAAGCTAAGCTTTACTGCTTTACCTTTCCTGTTGCTCTGTTTCTGACCCAGTAAAGCAGAAACGCCCTAAAATAGTTTTTTTGGAGAGAGTGAGAGTGAGAGTGAGAGTGAGAGTGAGAGTGAGAGAGAGAGAGAGAGAGAGAGAGAGAGAGAGAGAGAGAGAGAGAGAGTGAGAGAGAGAGAGAGAGAGAGAGAGAGAGAGAGAGAGAGAGAGAGAGAGAGAGAGAGAGAGAGAGAGAGAGAGAGAGAGAGAGAGAGTGAGTGAGAGTGAGAGTGAGAGTGAGAGTGAGAGTGAGAGTGAGAGTGAGAGTGAGAGTGAGAGTGAGAGTGAGAGTGAGAAGATCAAAGCCAAAAGTGGGATGAATTGTCAAATTCAAAGAATAGTGCTGGGGGATATTGCTTTAACCTTTGTTAAAGCCACTGTGCACAGGGACCTCCCTGTTGGTTTTAAAGGTGGAGAGTTGGTGAGAAAGTCCCCTTTGGGCTCTGGAAGAACGTAGGCTAACAATACCTCCTCACCACTAAAGCCAAAAGGATTCGCTCTGGTACACTGACAAAGCAGAACCAGTATCACTGTTCTGTTGGTGGACTGTATCAGGTGTTGTACCTAGGATGGGTTTTAACCTCGCATACGATGCACATGTGCATAATCACATGTGGAGAACGACCCCTGAATGGGTTCCCTCAACAGATCCTCCCTGTTTGGATCCGATGATAGAGCCTCCATCTGGAGCCCTCCACCAGTGTGAGCCCGGCCTCCAGTCTTCCCCCAGGAGGAGGTCCACTCGCTGGCCTGCGGAGATGAAAGTGTGTGGTGGTTTGGAGAGATGGCGTGTGGTGGAGAGAGGCCGTCCTGAATACCAGACTAGCCTTTTGTCGCCCGTGTCCTGTCACTTCCCACAGTGAGGAGGAGAGAGGCCGTCCTGAATACCAGACTAGCCTTTTGTCGCCCGTGTCCTGTCACTTCCACAGTGAGGAGGAGAGAGGCCGTCCTGGATACCAGACTAGCCTCTTGTCGCCCGTGTCCTGTCACTTCCACAGTGAGGAGAGACGCCAGCACATCCGCCCGCATAGCTGGCGCCGTCTAGTGGGGCACGACATGTATTTGTGTTTATGTGCTTGCTTGTCTGTGTGTGTGTGTGGGGGGGGGGGGGGGGGGGGGGGGGGGGGGGGGGGGTGGAAAGCCGTAGAAGATGCATCTGGGCATCTGGGCTCGCTCTCCAGCCTCCCCTGCTGCGGCCGCGAGGCCTGGGTCTGAGAAAGCCCCTGTGATCCCACCTGATCACCGTGTTTCTCAGAAGTTCACCGTCCTCACAGTACTCAGGAGGGCTTCCTCAGTTCACAGAATGCTACACCAGCCCTGCAGCGCTGAGGTCTGCAGGGGTGGGTTCTGCATGTGTGGTGTCTGAGGGAGAGGGGGAGGCGGGGGGGGGGTGGTGAGGCATGTGTGTGTGACTGTGTGAGAGAGAGGGAGACAGAGAGTGTATGGTTTGTGTGTGTGTGTGTGTGTGTGGGGGGGGGGGGGGGGGTTGTGACGGCGTTGTGGATGGTTAAAATAAGACAATCTGAGGTAGAACACAGCACCACACTCTTTCTGTGGCTGACCAGATTGGCTGTTCTGACTCCTCTGTCCCACTTAAAGGGACATATTGAAGCCCTCACACTCTAACTGATCAGGGGCCAAGAGCCTGCCCCACTCATCTGGGCCCCTCCTCTCTCTCCCTCCTCCTCTCTCTCCCTCCTCCTCTCTTTCCCCTCCTCTCTCTCTCCTTCCTCCTCTCTCTCCCCCTCTCTCTCCTCTCCCTCTCTCTCCTTCCTCCCTCACTCTCTCTCCTCCTCCTCTTCTCCCTCCTCCCTCCTCTCTCCCTCCTCTCTCTCTCCTTCCTCCTCTCTCTCCCTCTCTCTTCCTTCCTTCCTCCCTCACTCTCTCCTCCTCTTTCTCCCTCCTCCTCTCTCTCCCTCCTCTCTCTCTCCTTCCTCCTCTCTCTCCCTCCTCTCTCTCCCTCCTCTTCCTTCCTCCCTGCCTCACTCTCTCTTCCTCTCTCTTCCTCCTCTCTCTCCCTCCTTCCTCCTCTCTCTCCTCCTCTCTCTCCCTCCTCTTCCTTCCTTCCTTCCTCCCTCACTCTCTCCTCCTCTCCTCTCCCTCCTCTCTCTCCCTCCTCTCTCTCTCCCTCCTCCTCTCTCTCCCTCCTCTCTGTCTCTCCCTCCTCCTCTTTCTTCCTCCCTCACTCTGTCCTCTCTCTCTCTCCCTCCTCCTCTCTCTCCCTCCTCGTCTCTCCCCCTCCTCTCTCTCCTCCTCTCTCTCTCCCTCCTCCTCTCTCTCCCTCCTCCTCTTCCTTCCTCCCTCACTCCCTCTCACTTTTCCCCGACCTCCCAAGTCCACTTTGCCTCACACACAGCTATCCTGCCAGAGAGAGAGAGAGAGAGAAGAGAGAGGAGAGAGAGAGAGAGAGAGAGAGAGAGAGAGAGAGAGAGAGAGGACAAAAAAAGGGAAGACATGGTTTGGCACTTTTTATTGAATGATTCACACCCCTCATCTTGTCCCCTCTCACCTCTCCTGGTTGTTCCCCTAGCTAAAAGGACATGCCTGTGGTCATGGTTTTGGTCAACACATATGTTTGGGTTTCTGAATGCTGGACTGTCAAATTGGTTTTGTCATATCACTTCCCGGGTGGGAATACTTTCAGACTTGGAACGACACAAAGGGTCCGTGATGACGAAAGATAGGGGGAAGAGGGGACAGTGAGAGAAAGAGGGAGGGCAGAAAGAGATTGGGAGGTAAAAGGACAAGAGGGAGGGGAGATGGGGGTGGATTGGAAAATGGAGGGAGGAGAGAGGAGATTGAGGGAAGAGAGGCTGGTGGAGGAGTAAGAGGAGGAGAGTGTAGAGGGGGAGAGATGGAGGGGGATGTGGATGGGAGAGATGAGAGGAGAGGATTGGGAAGGTAGACAAAGAGATGGGGAGAGTAGAGGGGAAGATGGAGGCTATAGAGGGGCCAGACAGGGGGAGACTGGGAAGGGGGGGGAGTCTGACGGGGTGAGAGGTGGGGGTTCTGCTTCAGAGGGAAGAGGAGGGCTTTGCGTAATAACACTCTGGTCTCACACTCCAGTGAAAACACGACAACAAGCCTCATATCAAGAGAGCTTTGGGGAGGAAATGAGGAAAGAAAGTCAGATGGAGCCACATTTCCACAGTATTAATATTGTAATATTTGATTAAAGTAATCAAAACACTCTCAAGGGATTATGCAGGGGGCAGGGAGAGGCACTTGAAGAGGAAACAGGTAGATCTTCTGTCTTAGCTACATTTTTTCCAGCCAACTCTCCTTTCAACATGGGAGGAAAAAACAATCAATAGAGCCTTTGATTATGAGACTTAAAATACGAGCAGCAGAACTGAAACCATATCTGTGTGTCTAACAGTGGAGCAGGAACTGGTCTTGGCTGTAGGTGAAAAAACATCCTCAGTTCTGAGCTTGTCGTTTTCGTTCTGGCTCTTGTTGACTTTCAGCTAAAAACAAGCTCCCTGCCCAGTGCTGGCTGGATCAGGAGTCCCACAGTCATGTGTCCAGCCCCCCCCCCCCCCTCCCCTCCGCTTCAAAAACAGCCTGGGACACACACAGTACAGCGCAAGACAAACAAACCATGACCAGAGTGTGTGTGCGCACATTACAGGCATGCACACGCAGACACTCTACACAGCTCAACACAAACGCCATCAAACTCTGACGCTCTGCGAGGAGACAGATGTTGGATTCTTTTGCTGAGTTGTTTCAACACAAACAACAATCTCAAATCAGAGCGATATTAACAAAAGAACCCCCCCCCCCCCTCCCCTCCAGGATGTTTTTCTCCAGCATTAGGAAACACTGTTGTAGTGATGGGGATAAGTTGTCACATTAAGCCAGTTGTGTACTACGTGGAGGTCCATCTTGCTTCAATTAAAACCCTGAAGCGTCTGGTTCTGATTAGGAGGGCTGGCAAAACAAAGGTGATTCCTTTCCTAATGAAAACCGCCAAAGAAGCCCAACGCTAAACACCGGTTAACAAAGAATAATAGCTGAGCGCAGAGAGAGGGCTCTCACTCTCAGCCTTCACACACACCGCCTCTTCCTCCAGGCCCAGCAGGCCAAGGAGAACCCTGTGAGGGGAAAGTGGGGTGACGTGGGGTGAGGCAGGGAGAGATGGGCTTATGAAGCAGGGTGAGGTAGTATGAGGCAGGGAGAGATGGGCTTATGAAGCAGGGTGAGGTAGTATGAGGCAGGGAGAGATGGGCTTATGAAGCAGGGTGAGGTAGTATGAGGCAGGGAGAGATGGGCTTATGAAGCAGGGTGAGGTAGTATGAAGCAGGGTGAGGTAGGATAAAGCAGGGTGAAAGAGGATGAGGCAGGGTGAGGTACGATGAGGCAGCAAGAGGGAGGATGGGGCAGGGTGAGGCAGGGTGAGGTAGGATGAGGCAGGGAGAGGGAGGATGGGGCAGGGTGAGGCAGGGTGAGGTAGGATGAGGCAGGGAGAGGGAGGATGGGGCAGGGTGAGGCAGGGTGAAGTAGGATGAGGCAGGGAGAGGGAGGATGGGGCAGGTAGAGGTAGGGTGAGGTAGGATGAGGCAGGGAGAGGGAGGATGGGGCAGGATGAGGCAGGATGAGGCAGGGAGAGGGAGGATGGGGCAGGGTGAGGCAGGGTGAGGTAGGATGAGGCAGGGAGAGGGAGGATGGGGCAGGGTGAGGCAGGGTGAAGTAGGATGAGGCAGGGAGAGGGAGGATGGGGCAGGTAGAGGTAGGGTGAGGTAGGATGAGGCAGGGAGAGGGAGGATGGGGCAGGATGAGGCAGGGTGAGGTAGGATGAGGCAGGGAGAGGGAGGATGGGGCAGGGTGAGGTAGGATGAGGCAGGGAGAGGTAGGGTGAGGCAGGGAGAGATGGGTTTATGAAGCAGGGTGAGAGAGGTGGTATCAGGCTGAAGCGTCCTGTGTTCTTGAAGTCGTTCTCTCTGTTTGATTTCTGCGGCTTCAGGATGTCTCCTCACTCTGTCCCGTCTGAAAAGACTCAGGGTTCCAGCGTTCCTGTGTAAATGAAACTGCATCAGGGCTAATCTGTCTCCCCCCTTTTGATTTTTGACGGAATCTTCCCCTCCATTCCAACCTGAATTACAGTGTTCTGATTTGACTGAAGCACTACATCTTATCCCACGACCTTGTCAATGGATGAGTTCAAATTCCTGATAGATTGCAACCACCCTCACCGAGTTGGGAAATTAGGTTAGGAGAGGAGGGGCTGGGATAGGGTTAGGGTGGGGATAATCTATGCAACAACAAAAAAATGTAAATGGATGTCAGACACCTATTTGTCTTTCTATGTATCTTTACGTTGGATTGATCGGTATTGATTGATATAGGAGCATCCTCCTGGAACATCTGAAAACACTCTCGCACTCACTCACACACACTCTCTCACACACGCACACACACACACACCACCTGTGCAACATCGGGTGCTTCAATGTCTGCGGTGTCACACAGAACTTCTCATCGGTGACACAGTCGATAACGTCTTTCATCTTCACATCCTTCCATCTTATCTCCTGTCAGCTTGCATCCCTATGAGCAGCCAGTGTGTCTTTATCCCCCTCAAAGGCAACTGAGGAAGGCAGGGCTGGCAAAAACAGAGGCATACTCTGTCACACACACAGACTGAATGCTTGCACACAGATGAGTAAACCTTCATCCAGACCCTACACCCTTCCCCCCAATCCACCATACACACACAAACACACACAATCTATTTGAAATGCTCGTCATGCCTTTGAACAATTATAATTGCGTCCAAATGTATGTCTATGTGAGTGATGGCTGTAGCTAGTTGATATACAGAGCGTGACTCTGAGCTTGAACCCAGGGCTGTTAAAATCCTCAATCTGCCAAAACCATGAAATTACTAGTTCTTAACCTCAGATGTTAACGTAATAAGGATTTAAAAAATCTGTTTTTTAAATTTATGACGTTGTCATACGTGATAATGCAAGCCATGTGGCTAGCTTAATGAACAATTAGTTGGCAAATACAAGGAATGCAATACATTTTTACAGTCTGATTAACGTGGAAAAACAATATACAGTAGGAACTGGAACTTGGTCAACATGACCTCTGTTTTGGCATCTGACTCTTCAGGTTATCGTTAAACTGGGATTAGCCATTTTGCTAAACCTCTCCAGAACATTTGGCCAAGGTTGAATATAGAGAAATACCTTTCTGGTATTTCTGTCAACATTACGTTTTTCGTTTTGATCATTTTTATTCTAACAACTCTTCAGTAACTAAACCTGGAATTGAATGATGAACCCATGTCCCTCTGGGCTCTTCCTAATATACAAATGGATGAATGATAACTTTCTTAAATTAAATGAAGACAAAACCGAAGTCCTACTATGTGGCCCCAAATCCAAAAGAGAGATGCTTATTAAGAATCTAGGAGGCTTAACCCCCTGTCTTAAACCAGAGGTGATGAGTCTCGGTGTAATCCTGGACTCAGATTTGAATTTCAAATCTCACATTAATAAAGTGACCAAAACAGCTTTCTTTCACCTGAGGAATATAGCAAAGGTACGACCATTCATAAACCAAAATGATGCAGAGAAGTTAATTCATGCTTTTATATCCAGCCGGCTGGACTACTGTAACGCACTTGGTCTTCCCAAGAAAACCACTGAAAGACTACAGCTCATTCAAAATTCTGCAGCTAGATTATTAACCAAAACTAAAAGGAGAAAACACATTAGTCCTGTCCTAGCTACTTTACACTGGCTCCCTGTTACCTTCAGAATTGACTTTAAGGTCCTTTTCCTCACATACAAAGCTCTACACGGACAAGGACCTAGCTACATTGCTAACTCCTTTATAAACTACAAACCAGCTAGAACACTGCGATGATCAAATGCAGGCCTATTAGAGGTCACCAGAAGCAGTCATAAGAAGATTGGTGATTCGGCCTTTGTCAATTACGCCCCAAAACTATGGAACAAATTACCCATAAATATTAGGGAAGCAAACACTCTAGACATTTTTAAAAGACAGCTTAAAACCTACCTTTTTACCGAAGCATTTAAGTAATTTGATCTCAAAAGGGTTTTCCTACTTTTAAAGTTGTTTTCTCTCTTGAACAGAGATCTTATTGGGATTTTTATTTTTGTTTGAATTGTTTATCACTTGTATTATTGTTTTTATTGATTTTATGTAAAGCACCTTGAGCTACAATTCTTGTATGAAATGTGCTATATAAATAAAGTCTTACGTACTTACTTACTTCCTAATTATAACGTTTTATTTCCATTCACAGAGCTCAATATGTCAAGTCACTCCAGGAATGTGGTCAGGATTCAAACCCGAGATGGCTTAATTCTTCCCCCAGCCCTCAGGCCTGCAGGGAGCCCCGTCTGACCTCGGAGCAGGTTGTAGGCGGTCGTTCCTCCCAGCTCCGCCCCCATCGGCATGAAGAAAGGGAACCTCAGGGGTAACTAACTGTCTGAAGTTGGCAAATAGTTGTATAAAAATATGCTAAACACTTTCCTCTGGAACTTCCTTTACATCCTGTTTAGAGACAAATGACAGCTGTTTTGCAGTGGATAAAGAATTGATGGCCAACATTGGCCAAGACACAGGGCTCGGGATCAGGAGAAAGGGTCCTCATGAAATATTAAGTTAGAATGGAGATAGGGCTGGTGCTGGAGCTAGACTGGCTGCTTTGCTCTATACCCTCTCCTTCTCTCCTCTACCCTCTCCTTCTCTCCTCTACCTCCTCTCCTCTACCCTCTCCTTCTCTCCTCTCCTCTACCCTCTCTCCTCTACCTTCTCCTTCTCTCCTCTCCTCTACCCTCTCTCCTCTCCTCTACCCTCTCCTTCTCTCCTCTCCTCTACCCTCTCCATCTCTCCTTCTCTCCTCTACCCTCTCCTTCTCTCCTCTACCTTCTCTCCTCTCTCCTCTTCTTCTTCCTCTTTTATCATCTCCTCTTCTCCAGCCTGTTCTCCTTTCATTTCCTCTTCTATCTCATTAGTGAAGGAAGTCATTGAAAGAATATGTAAAGAGAGAGAGAGTGGCAGAGAGATATAGGTCACACACTTACATGCACAAACCAGCCCCAAGACAGACAAAGAGCACAGACACCAAGGCAACAGCATGTGTGTGATAGAAAAAGAGACAAAAGAGAGAGAGAGAGGAAGAGAGAGAGAGAGAGAGGAAGATATATCAGAGAGAGTAAAGAGAAGAGCGTCACACTGGCGCATGCACTCACCGTCCCAGAGCCCCTCTAAACAACAAGCACACACATCCAGCTCCATGTCAACAGGTGACAATGCGTGAGAGCCAAAAGTAGACCTCAGCAACGCAGGCCGCTCACGCATGGGTGCTATCACAAACACAATTAAGAAAATACTCTCATGCAAACAGCGCAAGCTCATCCACCGTGATTGTAAGGTAATTGCTCGTCGACATCCTCTTTCAACACTGGCACACGCGATGGCATAGATCGCAAAATCATAATCAACAAACCCTGTAAACCTGTTTGATCCCCTATGACCTCTGTGTGACCTAGCACCGCTGAGGGTACTGCATTGTATGTGTGTGTGCATGTGTAAGGTGGTGAGAAGTGGGAGGGGGGGAGGGACTAATAGATTCCTAGAATTCAAACAACTGCTGGCAGAGGACGAGACACTGGAACGAGAAGGGTGTGTGTGTGTGTATGTGTGCGTGTGTGTGTGTGCTAGCATCTATGCTCTAGTAATACCTCTGTCTCGACACATACATCCCTGACCAAAACACTGAGAGACCACCTCGCCGTCATAGTTCGAATACACTGAAACCTCCAGATGAGAGAAAGGTGTATGACCCAACTAAGAGCACACAACCTAAACAGTCAGGACCTCCCAGATTGTGCTGCTCACTGTGGTGTCACACACAAACCTCTTGCGGAGTTTGGCAGAAATTAAAGGGTGCCAATGCTTTTGTTCTGCCTGTTTGTTTGCAGGGTCACTGGGGCACTGACAAGAGAATAACGCCTGGTTTGTTTTTTACAGCTAACAGGCTTTTGTGAGACCATTAACCACGGTGTTCATTAGGACCAACAAAAAAACAGCCACCAACTAATTGCTTCTTAACTCCTTGGGCTTCCACACACAGACAGAAGCCCTTCGCTCTCTCGTATCTCTGGGAGCTGTTTCCACGGCAAAGGTCGTCGCTCTGCCTGCGAGGTGTGAGCATTTTCAGGAGGACTGGCGTCTGATGGCGCAGAACAAAACAGTTTAGGGGGGAAAATGGGGAGGGAGAAGGAAGACAGCTCTTTGTTGTGGGAAGATGGGAGTACTGGACCTTAAACCCTGTCTGATCTCATCATCGGCTCATCCGAAGCGAAGCATCGTCGATGCCAAATCCTCGAAAGAGAAGAACGCCCAACAGCCAAGAGGAACGGCTGTGAGAATGTAAACACAATGTTTTTACAAATTGACTAAGAGATTTTCCCATAGTAGATGTAAGCACTTACTAAAGACAAACACCTACTGTTATCCTTTCCCACACACGGACACACATGCACATTTTGATTGGAATTTGGTGGGCAGAAACATCCGTTGGTTGTCACCCATACTGACGCCCAGAGTTGAAGCTCCGAGACGGTCTCTCCTCTTTTCACTGTTCAGTTTGCGAAGTGTTTTACGTAATTCGGACAACAACAAGTGTGTCCTGCTCTCTGTGACTAACAGCACAGCAGGGGGCTGAATGCTCCTCACTCAGTCCACTCACACAGGCTGTTAGAGAGAGAGAGGGGGAGGTGGAGGGGGAGGGAGAGAGAGGGAGAGAGAGAGAGAGAGAGAGACTTTTGTACACTGTATGTTGGCTCTGGCAATATTTTGAGTCTTTCTTGACCTGCCAATAAAGCACTTGAAATAAAAAAAAGTTGAGAGAGGAGGTTAGAGAAAGAGAGAGATGCAGAAAGAAAGAGAGTGTGAGAGAGAGAGGGGCAGAGAGAAAGAGAGAGAGAGGCAACAGTCCAGTTTTGTGGAAACTTGACACCTCCAGCTCAGGAGTAGGCTCTCTGACACACGGGGTCACAGCAGAGGCAGATGTGGGAACCTTTTCAGTTCATTTTTGTTTTTCTATCGCACTTTCATCCAAGTCGTTCTGCCCTCCTGCCACTCTGTGTTGTGAATGTTTACTCTGAAGTGCCCTGGCTCAGAGGGCGTGTGTTCATCTCACATGGCCTTATTACCTCTGCTGCTAAAAAGGTGAGCAAGCCTCTCTGTCACCCTGCTTATTTAGAAAGCCCTCGACCAGGACAAATAACCTCAGGTCCACTTTAGCGGGCTGCTGGCCTTTTGGTGCGTTGCTTTAAAAGGGAAAAAGAAAATCTGTTGAGCTGATATGAATTTGTTCCAGTTGTGTTAAGAAACAGGAGGAATGTTAACAGGAAAGCAAAGAGACCAGAACTGACTCTCTGGCATGGTCTGGTCTGGCATGGTGTAGTCTGGTCTGGCATACTCTGGTCTGGCATGGTCTGGCACGGTCTAGTCTGGTCTGGCATACTCTGGTCTGGCATGGTCTGGCACGGTCTAGTCTGGTCTGGTATACTCTGGTCTGGCATGGTCTAGTCTGGTCTGACATGGTCTTGTCTGGTCTGGTCTGGCATGGTCTAGTCTGGCATGGTCTGGTCTGGCATGGTCTGGCATAGTCTGGTATGGTCTGGTCTGGCATGGTCTGGTCTGGTATGGTCTGGTCTGGCATAGTCTGGTCTGGCATGGTCTAGTCTGGCATGGTCTGGTCTGGTCTGGTCTGGCATGGTCTGGTCTGGTCTGTTATGGTATGGTCTGGTCTGGCATGGTCTGGTCTGGTATGGTCTGGCATAGTCTGGTCTGGCATGGTCTAGTCTGGTCTGGCATGGTCTGGTCTGGTCTGGTCTGGCATGGTCTGGTCTGGTCTGGCCTTGACCCCACACGTGCATTTAAACACACACATGCACACACACCAGTACATCAATACAGTCAGGTGTGTATGTGTTGTGTATTGGTGTGTGTGTGTTGTGTGTGTATTGGTGTGTGTATTGGTGTGTGCATTTCAGACCATGTTTTCCCTTTTATGGCCAAACGTCTTGAGAACCTGATTAGTTCATACTTTCCCTGCTTGTGTGGAGTTAGTCGTTGTGACAGGACTGTAATGTGTTTTATAGATGCGCTTGCAAGTCACCCCGTAAATAGGTCATCCGTCTGAAGTGTGGTGTGTCATGTGTTCCTTTCCAGCTTTCTAATGACTTCTCTAATGAGGCCTGCTGATCCGGGGGCGTGGCCAACGGACACACCACTGCCCTATTCCAATAAGGCCCTCTGAGCCCTGCATGAAAGAAACAAAAGCTGTTTGTCCTTTTGGGAGAGATTGTGTGTGTGTGTTGTGTGTGTGTTGTGTGTGTGTTGTGTGTGTATGGAGGGCGGGGGGGGGGGGGGGGGGGCGATGGGGGGGGCAACTCTGGCATTCCCAGTGTTTATTTCTTCATCTCTCTCTTGCCTTTCCCTCTCTCTTGTTTTTTGGGTGACTGAAAGAGTTTATTGAGAGATTGCCTGTGTCTTACATCATCTAAACCTTATCTGCTCCTGTACTAATAGCGTTTCATAGTAAAATGATCAAAAAGGAAGATAATGAAGGTATTCTACTGCTCTATTCCATCTCACGCATAGATATTCAGGAATGATGAATGTGTGTGTGTGTGTGTGTCAATGTGTGTGTGTGTGTAAGGTGAACATGGGTGCTCATGCAGCTTATCCTTGAAAGCCTGCCTGGACTCTGCAATCCCCCAGTGTTGGGGAAGGGGCTCTGTAGAGGAACCTCTGAGAGGAACCTAGCATTGGTTCCCGTTTGCTCAGGACCCCAGAGAGGGTAGCCCACTGCCCTGGTCTGAGAGCGCTCGCTGGGCCACTGCACCATCCCACGCTCTGACTGGCAGGAGAGGAAATGAATGAAGTTGGCAACCACTCTGTGCCAACAACAAGTCAAAACAAGTCATCTCAAGGCAGTGGGTAAATATCAAAGACTGTGTGTGTCTGTGTGCGTGTGTCTGAGTGTGTGTGTCTCTGTGTGTGTGTGTGTGTGTGTCTGTGTGTGAGTGTGTGTGTCCTTGTGTGTCTCTGTGTGTGTCCTTATGTGTCTCTGTGTGTGTGTGTGTAATAGCAGAGATATCTGGCACGGCTCTGGACCTACAGTAAAGTATGACAAGACTTTCTGAAGATTTTCCCGCCGTAATCTAGGGGTAGAAGTAAGGAAATGCTGTTTTCTTTCCTCCTGTTGGTAGCATCTGGTGGTAACATCTGCCCTTGTAATCAGTGACACAGCGTTTTTAAGGTTTTCCAGAGGCGGTCATTAATCCTGCGGTCCAAACACGCCGACTCATCTGAGACAACACTGAGAGAGTCTAACACGGTCATAAATTAACCAAAGAGATCACATACCGTAATAAATGCAAACATACAAAAGCATGTCTGTCAAATATAGTTTGTTTTATCTCTTTTAGTTTGATTGAAGGTGGTGTCTGAGTGTGGGAAGGTGTCATTCCAGATAAAAGTGAAACTGAATGCTGGATTTCCGTACAATTATCGGATGATCCCTGACCTGTCACATCCCATCAAGCTCCTCTTTGGGCAAGAATCCTCTGCAGCCAACCAATAAGTCCCAATGCCTTGAATTCATTTGATTTAATTTGCTCATCCCTGATTGGACGGCCAGCGAATGACAATGGGCCTGTCTGTGAATGGGCCCCATTCTACATGAGCGATTGCCCCGCCCACCTGCTGCATGTGTTTGAAGTGCATGTTCAGCATCATGACATGACAGATCTGTTGTAATGACCCGTTACAAACTGGCTGAACCCCAGACGCCCCCCACTCCGACGGGGTTTGAAGTGCATGCTGGGAATCATGACATGACACATCCGTCCTGATGGCCCAGGCCAGCGTGGATGAACCATGACATGACACATCCGTCCTGATGGCTCAGGCCAGCGTGGATGAACCATGACATGACACATCCGTCCTGATGGCTCAGGCCAGCGTGGATGAACCATGACATGACACATCCGTCCTGATGGCTCAGGCCAGCGTGGATGAACCATGACATGACACATCCGTCCTGATGGCCCAGGCCAGCGTGGATGAACCATGACATGACACATCCGTCCTGATGGCTCAGGCCAGCGTGGATGAACCATGACATGACACATCCGTCCTGATGGCTCAGGCCAGCGTGGATGAACCATGACGTGACACATCCGTCCTGATGGCTCAGGCCAGCGTGGATGAACCATGACGTGACACATCCGTCCTGATGGCTCAGGCCAGCGTGGATGAACCATGACGTGACACATCCGTCCTGATGGCTCAGGCCAGCGTGGATGAACCATGACGTGACACATCCGTCCTGATGGCTCAGGCCAGCGTGGATGAACCATGACATGACACATCCGTCCTGATGGCTCAGGCCAGCGTGGATGAACCATGACATGACACATCCGTCCTGATGGCTCAGGCCAGCGTGGATGAACCATGACGTGACACATCCGTCCTGATGGCTCAGGCCAGCGTGGATGAACCATGACATGACACATCCGTCCTGATGGCTCAGGCCAGCGTGGATGAACCATGACGTGACACATCCGTCCTGATGGCTCAGGCCAGCGTGGATGAACCATGACGTGACACATCCGTCCTGATGGCTCAGGCCAGCGTGGATGAACCATGACATGACACATCCGTCCTGATGGCTCAGGCCAGCGTGGATGAACCATGACGTGACACATCCGTCCTGATGGCTCAGGCCAGCGTGGATGAACCATGACGTGACACATCCGTCCTGATGGCTCAGGCCAGCGTGGATGAACCATGACATGACACATCCGTCCTGATGGCTCAGGCCAGCGTGGATGAACCATGACGTGACACATCCGTCCTGATGGCTCAGGCCAGCGTGGATGAACCATGACATGACACATCCATCCTGATGGCCCAGGCCAGCGTGGATGAACCATGACGTGACACATCCGTCCTGATGGCTCAGGCCAGCGTGGATGAACCATGACGTGACACATCCGTCCTGATGGCTCAGGCCAGCGTGGATGAACCATGACGTGACACATCCGTCCTGATGGCTCAGGCCAGCGTGGATGAACCATGACGTGACACATCCGTCCTGATGGCTCAGGCCAGCGTGGATGAACCATGACGTGACACATCCGTCCTGATGGCTCAGGCCAGCGTGGATGAACCATGACGTGACACATCCGTCCTGATGGCTCAGGCCAGCGTGGATGAACCATGACGTGACACATCCGTCCTGATGGCTCAGGCCAGCGTGGATGAACCATGACGTGACACATCCGTCCTGATGGCTCAGGCCAGCGTGGATGAACCATGACGTGACACATCCGTCCTGATGGCTCAGGCCAGCGTGGATGAACCATGACGTGACACATCCGTCCTGATGGCTCAGGCCAGCGTGGATGAACCATGACGTGACACATCCGTCCTGATGGCTCAGGCCAGCGTGGATGAACCATGACGTGACACATCCGTCCTGATGGCTCAGGCCAGCGTGGATGAACCATGACGTGACACATCCGTCCTGATGGCTCAGGCCAGCGTGGATGAACCATGACGTGACACATCCGTCCTGATGGCTCAGGCCAGCGTGGATGAACCATGACGTGACACATCCGTCCTGATGGCTCAGGCCAGCGTGGATGAACCATGACGTGACACATCCGTCCTGATGGCTCAGGCCAGCGTGGATGAACCATGACGTGACACATCCGTCCTGATGGCCCAGGCCAGCGTGGCTTGACTGACGGGCACCGTCAGAGCAGAGGAATGTGAAGTTGAGGCTGTGAATGAGGGGTGTGGGGCAGTGAAGTGGCACCTCTCCCCTGGCCTCTGGAAGGTGCCCTCTGCCAGGCGGTGGGAAGCAGGGGTCAAAGGTCACAGCCACTTGCTTAGAGGTCCTTTTCTTTGCCCATCTCATCCTTGACCCCTTAACCTTTCAACTCAGCTGACAAAACCATCCATCTACCAGGTCTCTCTGTCTCTCCCTCTCTCTCTTTTCTCTCTCACTTTTCTCTCTCACTTTTCTCTCTCTCTCTCTTTCTCTCTCTCTCTCTCTCTCTCTCTCTCTCTCTCTCTCTCTCTCTCTCTCTCTCAGTCCTCTCTCTCTCAGTCCTCACTCTCTCAGTGGCCTCTTTGTCCCTCCACTGTCTCTGTGTTTAGATAATGAGCAGGGTTAACTATGGAGCAGCAGGGGTGTGGCGCAGGGCCTTCTACCCCAGAGAGGGGCCTTGTCCCCAGGGTACGACCCGTCAGCATGGTCCCCCAGAGAGGGGCCTTGTCCCCAGGGTACGACCCGTCAGCATGGTCCCCCAGAGAGGGCCTTGTCCCCAGGGTACGACCCGTCAGCATGGTCCCCCAGAGAGGGCCTTGTCCCCATGGTCCCCTTTGCTCTTGAAGCCTTCACCCCAGAGAATCAAGCAGTGCCAGCCATTCAGACTCTACACTCACACATTAACCTCCAAATGAGCACGGCCCGCATGGCTCCCATCCTTTAGACGATGCTGCCTCGCACACACACACAAGCACGCACCCACGCACACACACAAACATAGAATGAGGCACTGGAGAGGTGGGTACTGTTTTAACCCATTTAACTCTCAACTAAAAAATATTTGCACGCACGTTTGTTTGAGTGTCGGCAAGGGCGTTAACTCATCTTACCGTAGTCTGTTCCGCTCTGTACCCCTGATGCCGCCTTCGCTTAGACCTACACACACAGACGCGCACGCAGGAAACACATTCTCACACACAAAGGCCAGACAACATACATGCACAGGGTGCTCAAGATTGTGAGGTGGTGGTTGGAGAGTTGTACACTGGTGAAGGGATGTGGCCGCGCATAAGACACTGCCAGCCCCTATAGCGGCGCAGTCAATAGAGTTTTGGGGTTAATCCTCATTAAAAATGGGCGCTGCTTTCATGTTTGCACGCCAAAGCGACCCTCCATGAACTTTTGTTCGCTCTCTTTCAAGCCTTGCTCTAACGATTAGCCCACCGCTACAATGCCGAGGCACAGAGAGGGGGGGGGGGCAGTTCCTATCAGCACCAAAGCCACCTCGAAGGACCACTGCCTCCGCCTGCCTCAGGGACCAAACCTGACTCATGGTGAACTCACGTAAGGGAGAGAGGGAGGAAGGGATGAAAGGGTGTTCTTTAGGTTGACAGCTGAGCAAAGGAGGAGAGAGAAAAGATACTGAATATAGCAACATTTTCGGGTTTTCCAAGATCTCAAAGGGCTCAATGGTCAAACACGGACCCATTTTTGCACCTCCAATCCTGTAATAAGCTTGGAGGAATATTAAGGGTAATGGCAAACAAATCAGACACCGTCGTGTGCATACATACATGCGTCAGGAGATTTCAAGGTGTGTGTGTCTATATGTGTGTGCATGTATACAGAACGTGTATGTGTGCATACATTTGTGTGTGTCCTAAACAAAAGTAAAATGTCAGTGTCCACAGTACATGTGTGTGTATGGCTCAACACTGCAAAACACACATTCACTTAACTCCTGTCACAGCCCAGCAGGGGCACAGGAGCAGGGGGCACAGGAGCAGGGGGCACAGGAGCGGGGGCACAGGAGCAGGGGGCACAGGAGCGGGGGCACAGGAGCGGGGGCACAGGAGCAGGGGGCACAGGAGCGGGGGCACAGGAGCAGGGGGCACAGGAGCGGGGGCACAGGAGCAGGGGGCACAGGAGCAGGGGGCACAGGAGCAGGGGGCACAGGAGCGGGGGCACAGGAGCGGGGGCACAGGAGCAGGGGGCACAGGAGCGGGGGCACAGGAGCGGGGGCACAGGAGCAGGGGGCACAGGAGAGGGGGCCACAGGAGAGGGAGCCCAGACAGACCCCCAACAATCAAACCATCCCAACGCTGATTCCAAGTGCTGGAAGGATTTGAAACACGATACTAGTATAGAACTCAACCTCACGATCTCATGTCTTTCACTTTGAATTGGGCCTTGGGCTCGCCCCTACCTGGTTATCTTGAACACGGAAGGCGTAGTTCCAACCTCAGGGGGAATGACCTCAGGTTATCTGGGTATTAATCGCTTTCTCCGTCAGCAGGAAATCTGTGCAAAAGCCTTTGAGGAGGGTTCCGGGTTTTGCGTGGGCTCACGTTGTTGTGGCCCTTCAGACGAAGGAACGCTCTGAATGTTTCATCTCACACAGCCGGTAGGGCTGCACCTGAGGTACACACACACACGCATACACTACACTAACCTTATACTGTGGGAGATGGGTTTTGTTTTGTTGTTGAGCCTCCCAGTGCGTACACACACAGTACCACAGTCCACAGGGCTCCCTGCTCTGTCTTCCTTTCCTCCATACTTGTTTTTCGCTCTAGAAACAATGAGACCGTTTAGTCGGATGGCATGCATTCTCCTTCCCTTGTCTCTTTGGCAGAGCAAACCTTCTGCTCATCTGGGCTTTCTTCAGTACCCCTTCCCCACACACACATGTCAGAAAACGCATACCCCACCCCCCTCTTAGTGTGTGTTTTCAATTACACACCTTTAAATCACCCTCTATTCCTTTCCTCTTGTCTCCTCCCCCTCTCCTCCTCCTCTCCTCACTCTCTCCTCTCCTCCCCCTCTCCTCCTCCTCTCCTCACTCTCTCCTCTCCTCCCCCTCTCCTCCTCCTCTTCTCACTCTCTCCTCTTTTCCCCCTCTCCTCTCCTCCCCCTCTCCTCCCCCTCTCCTCTCCTCTCCTCCCCCTCTCCTTTCCTCTCCTCCTCTGCAGCACATTACCTTGCAGCATGGACCCCACGCTCCTCACGAGCCCCATCGCTGCCGCAGGAGGGATGGGAGACAGCAAGAGGAGAGTTGAAGCAGGGGAAGGGAGTGTGCGGATCAAGGCTCTTGGACACATTATTGTGTAATAACACAAGGTGCACACACCCACACCCACACAATGGAGCTGTTGTTTTCAGTGCGTCATGTGTAAGTTAACTTCCCCATGCTGAGGTGGAACTGGTGGTCTGGCTCAGTACCCTGTGTCTATCACAGATGACCATTTATCAGGCACACAAACCCGTAGGGACGCACACACACACTTTCTTCTGTACCTGAGTACGGTTGCCCTGACATGAGGTGACCCGGGCGCTCTCCTGCTCCCTCCCGCCCACCCGCTGCACACGCACTCTCACGCTCGCCACCTCTTCTTTTGTTTTCTGTTCTACTTTGTGTTTCTTTTGTGTGTGTTCCCCGCCCTCCGCCGGGGGTAGGGTTTCAGCGCTGAGGCGTCCCACCCGAGACTTCAAAGGCCCCAGCACACCTAATCTCCCCTAATCGTAGCGGAGGAGCCAAACTGTTTATGATGTGATTATGACATGCTCTGTGATCAAATCTCATTTAGGGCAAGGATGGTTCACACTAATCCATTGAGCACACACACACACACAGTGTCACGCACACCAACACACGCGCGTGCACACACCAACACACACCCTAACACACACATGCATGGACACAACAAGGAGCATCAACCTCCTCACCAGCACAAAGCATTGCCCTGTTCTCTTACAGTAATGAAGGGTCTTTGAGTGTGTGCGCACGTTTGTGCACGTGTGTGTGTGTGTCTGTCCTGACAGGAATAAATGAGAATAATGTTATAAATGCTCCAGGATCTTAATCCACAGAACTGTCATTATCCTCGACGACACAGTATGTTTGTTTGAGAAAACCCGACTGAGACACTCAGTAGTGTTTAAAAGCGTAATCCCAAAGCCAAGTTAAATATCCCTGTTAGCCTGCTCTGACGGTAATACCGAGCTATGGGTTTTCTTTAAAGACACTGGCAGAAAAACATGTTTTGAACTCCCCTTGCAGATTCCATAGGAGTGTTTATCTGTGAAACTCTCATTTGACTCCATTGGGATACACGCCTTGATCAACCCCCCCTCTCCCCCCCCCCCATCCTGTGCGCCTCTCGCCTCAACCTGAGCAGCAGGAACCTGGGGAGAGACCCTCCTGGCCCACTCTCCCACAGGCACCAGAATCAAACTGTCTTTGATGGTTAGTCGATTACAAACCTCTATTTATGGTAAGTTATTCAAAGGGGGTCTTAGACCGTGGAGGAATGACCTGTTCCCGAAAAGTACTCGCTGTGCTGAGGTGCTGTAAAACAATCCCTCGTCCTCCCTGACTCTCCCACTTTTATTCTTTGTTCTCCCTCCTCTCGTAGCCTTCCATCGCCCCGCTCTCGTTTTAGTCCAACCTTTCCTCTCCTCCCTCCATCTCCCTCCCTCCATCTCCCTCTCTCCTCCCTCCATTTCCTCTCTTCTCCTCCCTCCATCTCCCTCCCACCCTCCATCTCCCTCTCTCCTCCTCCCTCCATCTCCCTCTCTCCTCCTCCCTCCATCTCCCTCCCTCCATCTCCCTCTCCTCCCTCCATTTCCCTCTCTCCTCCTCCCTCCATCTCCCTCTCTCCTCCTCTCTCCATCTCCCTCTCTCCTCCTCCCTCCATCTCCCTCTCTCCTCCTCCCTCCATCTCCCTCCCTCCTCTCTCCACCTCCCTCTCTCCTCCTCCCTCCATCTCACTCTCTCCATCTCCCTCTCTCCTCTTCTCTCCACTTCCCTCTCTCCTCCTCTCTCCACCCTTCTCCCTGGGCCTGGTCTTCCCCGTTATCTCCCTTAGCCCCCACCTGGTTAGCTGAGAAAGAGCCCATAAATTGATTTATGCCGTGGCCATCACAACAGTACAACCATTATTGGCTGTGGCTGGGGCAAGATAAAGCCGCAGCATAAAGACAGCATTGTTCCTGGTTTACCCCGAAACAGCCACAAAATGGCGATAAACATGTCTGTTTTTGCATGTCTCCTGAAGGACTTGCATGTGAGCGGGCTTGTGACTGATCTTCCACAGATCGTGGGGAAACGTCTGTCTGCGATGGCATCTCTTTAAGGGGGTCGCTGTGATCTATGGGGCTGGGAGCCCCAAGGGGAGGGGGGGGAGTGGGAGACGAAGATAAAGGGAGAGGGGGGGGTGAGAAGGAGAAGAGAGGGAGTGAGAGACCTCATGAGAGATGGAAAGGGAGGGACTGAGAAGAAAGGGAGTTACAGCAACAGACTCGAGCACTAACAGCTGAAATGTCCGTTAACACAACTCTCCAGACTAGTGTGTTGGTCAGGTCACTTCCAGTGGAGCCCGCTCCACATTTAGACCAGGAGGAGTCACGCTGGGTGAATGGTGAAGTCCATGTCTACGTAATGGTGGGCCCTTTCTTCCATCCTCTGTGGGGTGTTTATGGGTTGGTCCAGTCTGCCCTGGGGTATTAATCAGAACACCGGGAACTGGACTTCAGATGTTTGTATGAGTGAATCATGGAGAACCCAACCTCCCTGTCTGGAATACAATGAGCATTCGTTCCAAACAATGCCAACCAAAGGAAAATACACACACAGAAAAATACTTTATATGTTGAAAAAACAACCACACATACACACAGACACAAACAGACACACACACAGACACAGAAACAAGAGAAGGGAAAACAGTGGGGTTGTCATGTCATCTCACATTATGACATGCACAGAGGCCAGACGGGTGCTGGTAGGTGTGAATCATCAAACCCTCTCCACAGTGCTATTTAAAATGTTCTCTCTCTCTCTGTCTTCCATTCTTTTACTCGTTTTTATTCTCTCTCCTTCTCTCTTCATTGGTCTCTCTCTGACAGTCTCTCGCCTCTCCCACCCCCCTCTCTCTTATCTGTTCCTTTATCTTCATCTCTCCTGCTCTTCTCCAGTTCTTTCCGTGACTCGTCTGCGTCCTCTCCCTCTCTCTTCACGTCCTCTCTCTGTCTCTCTTTACGTCCTCTCCCTCTCTCCCTCTCTTCACGTCTTCTCCCTCTCTCTTCACGTCCTCTCTCTCTCTCTTCACGTCCTCTCTCTCTCTCTCTTCACGTCCTCTCCCTCTCTCCCTCTCTCTTCACGTCCTCTCTCTGTCTCTCTTTACGTCCTCTCCCTCTCTCCCTCTCTTCACGTCCTCTCCCTCTCTCTTCACGTCCTCTCTATCTCTCTTCACGTCCTCTCTCTCTCTTCACGTCCTCTCCCTCTCTCTTCACGTCCTCTCTCTTCACGTCCTCTCCCTCTCTCCCTCTCTTCACGTCCTCTCTCTTCACGTCCTCTCCCTCTCTCTTCACGTCCTCTCCCTCTCTTCACGTCCTCTCTCTCTCTCTTCACGTCCTCTTTCTCTCTCTTCACGTCCTCTCTCTCTCTTCACGTCCTCTTTCTCTCTCTTCACGTCCTCTCTCTCTCTTCACGTCCTCTCTCTCTTCACGTCCTCTTTCTCTCTCTTCACGTCCTCTTTCTCTCTCTTCACGTCCTCTCTCTCTCTTCACGTCCTCTCTCCTCCATCTCTGCCTGTCTCTCTGTTTCAGGAAGTCCATGTGTGATCCCCGCCAGATCTGTGTCAGATATTGGTAATGTGTATCAGGCTTACTGGAAAGGCCTCCTGTTGGGTGCCAGGGAGAGCATGTGGGTCCACTTACTGAAAAATGATATGAGTCCAGACAGACGGGAGATGAAAGGGCTGCCGGAGAAACCAACACAACAAAACAAAACGCTAAAATAAAGATTACAAAATGGAGGAGAGTCAGGGCCAGTGGAGGAGTGTAGGGAGGGAGGGAGGGAGGGAGGGAGGGAGGGAGGGAGGGAGGGAGGGAGGGAGGGAGGGAGGGAGGGAGGGAGGGAGGGAGGGAGGGAGGGAGGGAGGGAGGGAGGGAGGGAGGGAGGGAGGGAGGGAGGGAGGGAGGGAGGGAGGGAGGGAGGGAGGGATTGAGGGAGGGATTGAGGGAGGGAGGGAGGGGTGTTGGGAAATTTGTTGTGATTCTGGTTGGTACAAAACAGCAACCAAATGGTCCGGAGAGGGAATGGTGTGAGGGTGAAAGCTGAGGTGATGGCTTCATGGTTAAGCAGGCCCGAGGATGGAGCTGTGTGAAATAATAAACGCGTGTTGAGTCCTGCCATCGCTTTCCAGGAAATACCTACATTCAGGGCTGCTTTGATGAACAGATGCTGAAGGGGTTGCCTGTGCAAGAGATTCGTGTATTATTTTTGGGTGGGGGGGAATGTTTGCGTGTGTGCACGTGTGGTTGTTTGTGTGCTTGTGTGTGTGCTTGTGTGCGTGTGTGTGTTTGTGTGTGTGTGTTTCTCTGAGCTTGAGCTGAGGCTGACGGAGCTTTCCTGCACGGAAGCTGAGTGTCTCATCCAATCTGCTCTGCCTGCGCGAGGGCCTCTCCTCTGGAGCTGGGCCTCTCCTCTGGTGCTGGGCCTCTCCTCTGGCGCTGGGCCTCTCCTCTGGAGCTGGGCCTCTCCTCTGGAGCGAGGCCTCTCCTCTGGAGCTGGGCCTCTCCTCTGGAGCGAGGCCTTTCCTCTGGAGCGAGGCCTTTCCTCTGGAGCTGGGCCTCTCCTCTGGCGCTGGGCCTCTCCTCTGGCGCTGGGCCTCTCCTCTGGAGCTGGGCCTCTCCTCTGGAGCGAGGCCTTTCCTCTGGAGCTGGGCCTCTCCTCTGGAGCGAGGCCTTTCCTCTGGAGCTGGGCCTCTCCTCGCGAGCTGGGCCTCTCCTCTGGAGCTGGGCCTCTCCTCGCGAGCTGGGCCTCTCCTCTGGATCTGAGCCTCTCCTCTGGAGCAAGGCCTCTCCTCTGGAGCTGGGCCTCTCCTCTGGAGCGAGGCCTTTCCTCTGGAGCTGGGCCTCTTCTCTTGATCTGGGCGTTCAGAGAGACTTGCACACAGAGGTCAAACAGTGACTGAAGGCGGAAAACCAGCAACATTTTCTTATTTATGACCCATTAAACCCCAATGTAATTTGGTGGTTGACTTTAATTGGTGGCATTTGAAATACTTCTTTGTCCTGCCCATTAACAGTTTTTTCCACACAACGGGGCAACTGTCAAAATGAGATGATGTCATTGTGATGTTAGGTCACCACTTGCCACCATCTGCACTTGTCTTGGAAAAGAAGAGAAACTTTCTTTCATGTCTGACAGAATATTGCAGTTACAGACACAACAATGGCACCCAGCAAGGCCTGTGGGTATCCTACAGCCAATGAGAAGCAGCTACAGCTAGCGTCTGTGTCCTGTCAGCCAATGAGAGGTAGCTACAGCTAGCGTCTGTGTCCTGTCAGCCAATGAGAGGCAGCTACAGCTAGCGTCTGTGTCCTGTCAGCCAATGAGAGGCAGCTACAGCTAGCGTCTGTGTCCTGTCAGCCAATGAGAGGCAGCTACAGCTAGCGTCTGTGTCCTGTCAGCCAATGAGAGGCAGCTACAGCTAGCGTCTGTGTCCTGTCAGCCAATGAGAGGCAGCTACACCTAGCGTCTGTGTCCTGTCAGCCAATGAGAGGCAGCTACAGCTAGCGTCTGTGTCCTGTCAGCCAATGAGAGGCAGCTACACCTAGCGTCTGTGTCCTGTCCCTCACACAGCTTTTGAGGTTAAGTGATGTGACGTGTCACAGTTAGGTAGAGGTACCTTAGATGACAAATACTACCACTAACCAAATACCTTCTAACCCTAATCATTTCCCCAAGCTCATCCACCTCTGCAGGCCCCCTTTCCCGGTCACGCTCCCCTCCACACTGACCTGTGGGTTGACGTGAGCTGGGCGGTCTCCACGTCAATGATCCCTCCTGACCTGAGAATGACCCCAGAGTGACCCCAGAACTCCGAAGCCAGCCTGGTGATCGGTTCTTGGGGTGTGTTCCTGGGGTGTGTTACCTTGGGTATGTTCCTGGACATTGTTGTTTGGCACCCAAGCGTGTCAGGTTTGATTGTGTGGGCTCGCTCAGGTCTGGAGAAGAGAGAAGCCTGGTGGAAGCATGGTGATGTCACAGTGCCCACAGTAGAGCACTGCGGTCACTGTGACATCACCATGGGGATGACATCACCATGGGGATGACATCACCATGGGGATGACATCACCATGGGGATGACATCACCATGGGGATTTCACCATAACACCTTATCATTCACTGTAACACGGTGCTGCTGCTCTACCTGCGAAGTTGAAAGGTTTCCTCCAGTACACTATAACCTCACAGTATATACACTATAGCCTCACAGTATATACACTATAACCTCACAGTATATACACTATAGCCTCACAGTATATACACTATAGCTTCACAGTATATACACTTTTGCACTAATGTACAGTACTGGTTGAAGTCTTCTGCCTGCTCTGTGTACAGTACAGTACCCTCTCCAGACCTCCCTAACACCTCTAATGTAAACAAAAAGAGAAATATTCCAGATATCTTTACAGAAACAAGGACATTTATGCTAGTCTCCTAGCAACATTTTGTCTTTCCAGTACCTTGTCTCAAGCACAGACCAACCCCTCCTTGGCCTGATGGTGGAGTGACAGAGTAAGGTCTCTATATTTGTTTTTGGTGAGAAAAGGTTGGATCCACAAGCCCTCTCTCTCAGAGGTCTCTCTGGAATCTGGAGGAGGAAGCTGAAGGCCCCCTTCCCTCCCTCCCCCCCCTCCCTCCCTCCCTCCCCCCCCCCCGTCCTCTCTGTCTATTAGTGATGAGTCATCCAACTGACCTCCAGTTGCGCTATTCCAATTCTCTGTCTCTCTGTGCGGTCGTCGGGAACTCATGCTGGCCCGCTGCCCTAAACACACTATTCACCATTCACCCCCTCCATGCACACCAGCTCCATACTGTCATCATGCATTCATTAGGAATCCTGGAAAACATCCGGTCTCACTGGGGTTGTGGCCAATTCTTCCTGCAGATCTACATGATCTACGCTCGGCGCGTCTGTACAGACATAACACACACACAAAATACTTGTACATTAAACTGATATTATACTGGTATATTCTATTACATTCAGTGTTTTGTGTAATTTGTCTATTGTGTTTTTTACTGACCTGTGTGGACACTGTTTCTTCTGTTTTTGCAACAGATCACTTTCTCTACACTAATCCGTGTTGTTATCAGATACTCCACGGTAATCTGCTAGTCTACTTTAATCTCCATGCGCTGCCCCTTTACGAGCGCTCTGAGGTGACATCAAGAAGGTTGCGGGAATGCCAACCCCCCTCAGTCTGGTGCTCGCTGCATGAGTAGATGAGGGGGTCTTCTGCCTCCTGACAGCCATGAACCTGATCACTGGCCGTAATCAGAGGATGTGTGTTAACAGACCTGGTGATAAAGCTGACCTGCGAGCCAGTATCTGTACGCTTCTCCACGCAGGGCAGAGACGTGTCCTGCAGGTGTGTGGAGTGAAAACTCTTATTTATTCGGTGCAGGGTCAAAGTTCACTGAGCGGCCCTCACAGAGAGCTGGGACCATGACGAGGCAGACCTTGTGTCGTGTATCAACAGGCCCGCAGCAGGCCCGCAGCAGGCCCGCAGCTCAGGCCCCTGATCAGGCCCCTGATCAAGTTGGCTTATCACTCGTGAACTGTTGCACAAAGCATTCTACTTAGAAGAAGAGAAGGTTGTGCAAATTTACATTTGTGTGTCCACGGGGTCATACATATGGGTGCACACATGCATGCTTGTGCTCGCACGCTCACACATGCAAGCACACACAGGAACATGTGCGCAACCACATGCACGCGCATACACACCTCTGTCAGACAACTGCAGATGGCAGCATATCACTGATCTCTGTTCTGGTAGGACAGCCCCACTTCCTCTCTGTGGCCTCATGACCATCCAGCAGACACACAGACACACAGACACACAGACACACAGACACACAGACACACAGACACATAGACACACAGACACACAGACACACAGACACACAGACACACAGACACACAGACACACAGACACATAGACACACAGACACACAGACACACAGACACATAGACACACAGACACACAGACACATAGACACACAGACACATAGACACACAGACACACAGACACACAGACACACAGACACACAGACACACAGACACACAGACACACAGACACATAGACACACAGACACACAGACACATAGACACACAGACACATAGACACACAGACACACAGACACATAGACACACAGACACACAGACACACAGACACACAGACACATAGACACACAGACACACAGACACATAGACACACAGACACATAGACACACAGACACATAGACACACAGACACATAGACACACAGACACACAGACACATAGACACACAGACACATAGACACACAGACATAGACACACAGACACACAGACACACAGACACATAGACACACAGACACATAGACACACAGACACATAGACACACAGACACACAGACACACAGACACACAGACACATAGACACACAGACACATAGACACACAGACATCAAGATATCTACCAGACTGGGATTGATCATGAAGATGATGACATCACTAAAACACTTGATGTTATGTCAGCAGGCACTGACAGTGTCAGAATCCATATTCGATTCTGCATGAAGTTACATCTAAGGTTCAAGCAATAAGTGATGCTTGCCAAGGCACCTCGGTTTTCACACTCTCTTAACTTAAGAGTACCAGGTACGTTGTGATGTCATCATGCTATTGTGGGACTGTTGTCTTTTTTTCCCAGGCCATTGCTGAACTTCCAAAAGTCCAAAATCTAGCAAACAGTGTTATCGGCTGGAGGTTGTTCTCTCCTAAACAAAGTTCCTTGCTCCTCTCTGCTTAGAAGTACAGTTCACATGAATGTCCTGTGTTCTTCGTGTGTGTGTGTGTGTGCGTGTGTGTGCTACAGTAGTTGGAGGAGCAAAAAAGTGTATTGCCAAATAAAAGATATTGATGGCGATATTAAAGGATATTAAAGAGTGTCATTCATGGTAGGATGAGGGTTCCTTATCGCCGCTACATGTTGGGAGAAGGTGGTCTGTATGTATGAAGGTAAGATGAGGTTGGATGGAGGCAATGGTCTGTATGTATGAAGGTAGGATGAGGTTGGATGGAGGAGGTGGTCTGTATGTATGAAGGTAGGATGAGGTTGGATGGAGGAGGTGGTCTGTATGTATGAAGGTAGGATGAGGTTGGATGGAGGAAGTGGTCTGTATGTATGAAGGTAGGATGAGGTTGGATGGAGGAGGTGGTCTGTATGTATGAAGGTAGGATGAGGTTGGATGGAGGAGGTGGTCTGTATGTATGAAGGTAGGATGAGGTTGGATGGAGGAGGTGGTCTGTATGTATGAAAGTAGGATGAGGTTGGATGGAGGAGGTGGTCTGTATGTATGAAGGTAGGATGAGGTTGGATGGAGGAGGTGGTCTGTATGTATGAAGGTAGGATGAGGTTGGATGGAGGAAGTGGTCTGTATGTATGAAGGTAGGATGAGGTTGGATGGAGGAGGTGGTCTGTATGTATGAAGGTAGGATGAGGTTGGATGGAGGTGGTCTGTATGTATGAAGGTAGGATGAGGTTGGATGGAGGAGGTGGTCTGTATGTATGAAAGTAGGATGAGGTTGGATGGAGGAGGTGGTCTGTATGTATGAAGGTAGGATGAGGTTGGATGGAGGAAGTGGTCTGTATGTATGAAGGTAGGATGAGGTTGGATGGAGGAGGTGGTCTGTATGTATGAAGGTAGGATGAGGTTGGATGGAGGAGGTGGTCTGTATGTATGAAGGTAGGATGAGGTTGGATGGAGGAAGTGGTCTGTATGTATGAAGGTAGGATGAGGTTGGATGGAGGAAGTGGTCTGTATGTATGAAGGTAGGATGAGGTTGGATGGAGGAAGTGGTCTGTATGTATGAAGGTAGGATGAGGTTGGATGGAGGAGGTGGTCTGTATGTATGAAGGTAGGATGAGGTTGGATGGATGAGGTGGTCTGTATGTAGTATGGTCTGTACATCAAGTCCCAGGTGCAAAAAAGACAAGGCTACTTAAAATTGTTAACCTATAGATTATTGCCTTTTAAATTTCCTCTATTGGTGAGTCTCCTTCATGAAGATATTTACTGTACATAAACAAAACATACACGATGAAACACACTAAATAAACAAAAAACTTGCATTCTGCTTGATGTTTAAGTAAATACAGGAGGGGAAGGTTTGCGGGGTTGAAAGAGTGATGGTGACACCTCCCTCCTCCTGGGTGCACCTCCCTCCTCCTGGGTGCACCTCCCTCCTCCTGGGTGCACCTCCCTCCTCCTGGGTGCACCTCCCTCCTCCTGGGTGCACCTCCCTCCTCCTGGGTGCACCTCCCTCCTCCTGGGTGCACCTCCCTCCTCCTGGGTGCTGTCTCTGGCCTGATGGCGCTCTCAGCATCTGTTCATGATCAGACAGAGTGCTGTCCTGTTCCACTCAGACCACCGCTCGGTCTGTCCACTCAGACCACCGCTCGGTCTGTCCACACAGACCACCGCTCGGTCTGTCCACACAGACCACCGCTCGGTCTGTCCACACAGACCACCGCTCGGTCTGTCCACACAGACCACCGCTCGGTCTGTCCACACAGACCACCGCTCGGTCTGTCCACACAGACCACCGCTCGGTCTGTCCACTCAGACCACCGCTCGGTCTGTCCACACAGACCACCGCTCGGTCTGTCCACACAGACCACCGCTCGGTCTGTCCACACAGACCACCGCTCGGTCTGTCCACACAGACCACCGCTCGGTCTGTCCACACAGACCACCGCTCGGTCTGTCCACACAGACCACCGCTCGGTCTGTCCACACAGACCACCGCTCGGTCTGTCCACACACAGGATAAGAGCATCTGCTAAAATGACTAAATGTCAAATGTAAAGGGGGATCGAGAGACTGATTCCAGGGTCAACTCATTTAGAGAGAGTGCTTCTAAGTCTTGCTGGTTAGGGGCCACCACTGAGAAGTACACATTTTGAGACACCCTGTATGGACCCTTTTCACAGGGCTACAGCCTCCCTGGCCACGCCCATCCATGGCCACGCCCACCCATGGCCACGCCCCTCCATGACCACGCCCCTCCATGACAACGCCCTCCCTGGCCACGCCCCTTCCTGTAAACATTGTGTGAGCAGGGTCCCAGGCGGTCTGCAGAACCTTCGCCTCCTCGTAGCCAGTCAGCTGTGACACCTCTCGTGTCATTTGCAGAAGCCTGATGTTGCAGTCGTACCTGGTATTCTCATTGGCCAGCAGAGTTGAAGAGGGCAGAGGGTGAAAGATTGGACATAGAACAAACTTGACACACAGACAGGACCGAATCAATCCTCTTGTCCCCCTTCTGAGAAAGAGAAGCACGGTGTTGTATGCAGTTCTAATGACTGGAATGGCAGGTGTTCCATAACGCTGTGTGACTGTCAATGATCTCCCACAGTGTGTTTGACACAAGTCCCTTATCAGCACTCTCTGTGGATCTTATCAGTGCTGGGTTAAAGAGTTACCTGCTGGGGCAGACTGGGCCTGGGAGAGCGGAGAGGCAAGCCACTGGCAGCGCCAACCACACCACCCTGATCTGGAAAGGCTGCCTAACCCTCTTATCAACAATGAGGGGAGCATTGGAATGGACAGACAGGACATTGACAGTGACCCTTATATTATCATTCATTCATTCCTTAGTTTTTTTTGTCAATCATTTGTCTTTGAAATCTATCCATTCTGCCAATATGTTCATCTGTTTTTGTTTTTCTAGTTGTTGAACGATACCTGCTGCTCACCCTGCCTCAGGCTGTGCGTGTGTGTGTCTGTGTGTGTGTGTCTGCGTGTGTGTGTCTGCGTGTGTGTGTCTGTGTGTGTGTGTCTGCGTGTGTCTGCGTGTGTGTCTGCGTGTGTGTGTGTGTGTCTGTGTGTGTGTGTGTGTGTCTGTGTGTGTGTCTGCGTGTGTGTCTGTGTGTGTGTCTGCATGTGTCTGCGTGTGTGTCTGCGTGTGTGTCTGCGTGTGTGTGTGTGTCTGCGCGTGTCTGCGTGTGTGCGTGTGTGTGTACGTGTGTCCTGTGAGGTGGACATTATGAGGGTGAAAGGGCAGCAGAACTTCACGGGATGTCGTGTGTTATAGGTCTCAGGGTTTGAAGTGGCTTCGACACCAATGCACATCTGCAAACAGTGTCCCCCTCACCTCAGGGTACATCTGTTTGTGACCTGATGAAAGTAGGTGTCAGTACATCCAGTCCCGAGCCCAGTTTGGTTTATTACAGTAAAGCGACATGGATCCCGTTTGTTCGAGTGATGTCCTTATGTACTCTCTGAGAGATTCTCATTGAGGCTGCAATGCAGTAGAATCATTGAATCATTTATTCTTTTAAAGGAACTATTGTGGATGTGAACACTTCATGTCATCTGCAGAAGCCATCTTCCCAAGCTGTAATGTTAGGAAAAACCTGATTATACAAACCCTTCTCCCCCCTCCCTCCCTCCCTCCCTCCCTCCCTCCCTCCCTCCCTCCCTCCCTCCCTCCCTCCCTCCTCCCTCCCTCCCTCCCTCCCTCCCTCTCCTCCCTCCCTCCCTCCCTCTCTCCTCTCTCCCTCTCCTCCTCCCCCTCCTCCCCTGTCTTCCCCAGCCCCGCTCGCCCCTCCGGAGGC